>NW_009606858.1:0-27205 GCF_000690535.1 Cariama cristata | reverse complement strand
GACCCAGCCAGTCATGCCATCGTAGAAGGTTACCAAATTGGTCAAGCACGACTTCCCCTTGGTGAATCCATGTTGACTACTCTTCTTCACCTTCTTTTCCTCCACCTGCTTAGAGATGACGTCCAGAATAAGCTGCTCCATCACTTTTCCAGGGATGGATGTGAGGCTGACTGGCCCGTAGTTCCCTGGGTCCTCCTTCTTGCCCCTTTTGAAGACTGGAGTGACATTGGCTTTCCTCCCATCCTCAGGCACCTCTCCTGTTCTCCATGACCTTTCAAAGATGATGGAGAGCGGCTCAGCAATAACATCTGCCAGCTCCCTCAGCACTCGTGGGTGCACCCTGGCAGGGCCCATGGATTTGTGGGTGTCCAGTTTGCTTAAGTGATCTTGAACCTGATCCTCCTTGGCCAAGGGGAAGTCTCCCTTCCTTCAGGTTTAATTAAGACTGCATTGTTCAACTTTTTTAATGGATGATGCTTGGTTTGAACTAACATTTCGCAACTTGAGCTTTCTCCAAGCTCAAGGCTAGGGCCAAAGTCCTGGCTTTGCTGAAGACTGGGGGAATTTGTGCTGCTGAGATCAGTTCGGCCTGGCTTTCATCCTGTGTTGATCCATTTAAAAGAAGAGCAGCATTCCCAGCTTTGTAACTTAAGATGCCAAGTAGTCAGCACATGGCCTCAAACCCCAAGAGAAACCAGGGCATGGAAGTCAGAGACACTAACAACGTGCTTTGTTTTCCATACAGTGAATTTTAAAATTTCTTAGCAGCCATCTTACACCGATGCCATTGAACAGACCCTCCCCTCCCATTCCTCCTTCAGAGGGCCCAGCCACCCCTGTCCTTCTCATGGTTCAATATGCGCAGGCCAAGAAGACATACAAAAATAGAGATGGCGGATCGGTTAAAAACAGTATAGCAAACATCTATATTTTTATACTCAGTATTAGAGAGAAAGCCAGTCCATTTGGGAAGTTGCAATGGCCAAAAGAAGGGTGAAACTTGTAGCCATGGCAACACTGAGCTTGTGCCTATTGACTGTTGTCAGGAAACCATGTGAAAACATGCAATTTAGAGGCATTAGCGAAAGGAGGAGGTCTACTTGTTCCAAAAACCATACTGTGCCTTCTTATAAAGTACTTACACTTTCAAAATGATTTTAGGTTTTGTCTGTTTCGGTGTAGAAAGTACTTTAATGTACAAGCTCAAAATTTAGCCTCTAGTGTCACCATTTTCATTAGTGTGCTTGTCCTCTCTGTATTTGTAACTGAAAAAGACCGCAGTAACAGCCCTGGCCATTTTAGGTTTGCTCTTCTTTGAGGGTAAGCTCCTAAAAATTTATGTTAGCAAATTCTGCTATTGCAGACCTCCTATCATCTCCTATATCATAGAGTAATGCAAGTACGTCTTCAGTTACATTTTGAAAATAATACATTCCAGGCAAATCCAAAATGCATATTTTATAATTGTCTTACTGTAAACTGATTCAGTGGTCTTTATTCAGAGCAGACAACATGAGTGGGAATCACTCAGCCTTTGCTAGGAAGACACCTTTGGAAGGACACTGTCAATCATACCATCAATCACAATTTTTGAGTACAAAATTTTCACTGACTCTATTGACCTATTAAGAGATGTTTCACTAAAAAACTGCAGAAAGAAACTACATAGAGTAAATTATGTTTTGGAACATTCACAGCAAGGCAAATACGCATACAAATAAACAATAACTAAAACATAAGGAGAGACTCTTGCCTCTGGCTATCATGTAAAAAGTATTAAAAATATTTCAACTCAGTATTGCCAGAACACTCCTTTCTTATTGGTAACAGGTCTTCTGTTTTTTCTAAAACTTAAGTCAGAAAATATAAAACAAGTTTGGATATTTTCTTTTGTAAAAAACGGTATAATTTGCTGAGGAAAATATTTTCTCACTCTTCAAACATGTATTAAGTATATAAATCTATCTGTTAAAATTCAATATGATAGAAGGTCTTACTGAAGCTTAAACAGCCTCAGATTGAAATGTTCACAATAATTTAAAACTTTACTAACATCTTGATATATCTTGGCAATGTTTTACTGCAAGTGGATCTTTCTCAGATACTTATATCAATTTATCTACTTAAAATGTGCAGGTGGTTGTCAATTTGTCTTAATTATATTACAATAATTCTTTCGGGACTTTCTTTGCCATTTTGCATAAATAATAAAAATAATTCTAAAACAAAATTCCGTCGTGATTTCAAACTTGCAGTTGGAAGTTTTTTTCAAAAGTTATACATGGGAGTTGGGCATACAATACAATACAATTGGTAATATCACCCAATTTAGAGACGGAGGCCTGACTTCATTAGAAAAGTTTAAGTTTTATTATGTTTGGTTTTGCTTTCTTCAGCATTTAAAAAAATAAATTATACTGAATTCTTAATGATCCTACTGGCTGCTTTTCTAAGCACATTTTCCAAAACAGAAAGCATAGTGTTACATTACCCCCTGTGGGTAGGTATTTTTTGCCTTACATTTGATGGCTAGCTTCCCATACATCAAGTTCAGGTAGATAATTACAAATTGTTGCCTAGCCATTTTGTTCGCTAAATGCATGACCCTTGAGGCTGCCTTATTCATTGTTATTTAATTGTTCCAACCAATGCACTTTCACTAAAATAGATACATTGGATAACCAAGGTGGAATGACAGAAACAAACAAATTGTCACTGGAACCAATCCATGTACCCTCAGTCTAATCCATTATTAAAGAAATAGCAGTATTTTCATTCTGAACAGTGTACTTCAATAAAAATATTAGCTCAAATTTCCACTGACTTTCAATGTTTTGTTCTGACTTAACGCAATGCCCATAAATATCCATTATTTATACCCAAAAGGCAAACACTTATTTTGTCAGTGCAGACAGGTTTTATAACCCTGTGTAAAACAAGCATTCCTGTACAAATCAAGAACAACCACTTTCATAATATGAAGATATAAATCATGTGTAGACAAGTCTTATATAAATTTTTTAGCTAATATTCATGACTATGCACGTGCATCCTCTTTCTGTAACACGCTAGGAGTACTGTTAAGCCATACATTTACATACGTAAAATTTCTCTATATTCCCTCAACAGCAGAAATAGAATACCTAACCCAAAGAAAGACAAACTTCACTAGTGAAGGACTACAGGAAGACTGTTACACCCAGAAAATATAATTCTTTTATCTACACATATGGAGATAAACTGCTCCACTGCAACAGGCTCCCCAGGGAGGTGGTGGACTCACCATCCCTGGAGGCGTTCAAAAAACGTTTAGATGTGGTGCTTCAAGACATGGTTTAATGGGTTTAGTGGGCATGGTGGCATTGGTTGGACTCGATGATCTTTGAGGTCTCTTCTAACCATAATGATTCTATGATTCTATGGTTCTCAGAAGGAAAGGAAGACTGCTAATATAATAACAAATATGATAGAATCATAGAATCATTTAGGCTGGAAAAGACCTTTAAGATCACTGAGTCCAACTGTTAACCTAACATTGCCAAGTCCACCATCAATGGTAAGAAAATATCTAATCAATGATAAGAAAATAATAACAAGTAACAAGTAATCAATGCTTTTGTATACTTGCCCGTGGAAAGGTTGTAAATCTATCCAGTTCTTCCACAAAGCAAAACATCTGTAAACTGATTGCTGACATTACAATTAAAAGGCTGGCAGTAAATACCACCAAACTCCCAAGTTTTTTTCCTGGTCCAAATATCTTATACACAAAATCCTCCAAAGCAGGAGAAATCTTTATAAGCCGAACTACTCTAAGGACCTGCAAAGAAAGAGAAAATGCAACTGTATTAATTATTTGATTATCACAATAATCAACAATTTTCCACAGGGTCAGAGACTTCAAGGCCAGAAAGAGACTTGCAGCCTCTTAGCCCAGTAAACATCAGGTTGCCACCACTTGTAATAGACCACAAGCTGTGTGTTAGGTCAAGAACAGAAGCCCTGGAACCTGTCAGGTTTTATCTGTACTTATATTGGCCTGCCTGGAGATTTGTTTTAGCTAGCAACAGCAGTTACCCAATGACCAGGTAACTGTTAACCTACTTTGTCTTTTGCTTAGCTTTTTAGGATTGTGTAGTGTAATGTTTATTATAACATATCTCTTTTTTTCTACCATATAGTAATAACGAAGCTGTAATTTTCCATAGAATAAGCTATCTATGACCCTTTCGTAAAATGCAGCGTTGAGGTGTACAGGCATGGGATGACAGCAGACATCTTGAGAGTACAAGTATGGTGGATACTCATGGCCCTCAAGGCTATAATCAGCTCACCGATCATGAAGAGTCATCACAGAAATGCAACTGGGTAAAGCTGTTTTGGGGGTTACAAAGGGAACAAAGACCTAGGCAAAACACACCACAGATAGTAAATCTGAGTGTAATCTGGAATTACAGATCAATGAAGGTTTATAGTGTGTTACCAAATGTAAGAATGGCTTCAGGCAGAGGTCAAAACACATCAGTCTAGATTTAGCAACTGAGAGTCTGCTGCAGTGCTAGGTAAATTGCTCCAGTTTGATTATCATCACTGTTAAAAATTCATACTTATTCTAAATGGATAGGGTTCTGAACAGTCTTTGAAGAAAGCCCTGCTTTGAGCAGCAGACTAGATGACATGACACTGAAAGGCCAATTCCAACCTAGATCTTCCTATGATTCTATGGTATTTGTTACATGAGGTTACATATTCAGACAAGGAACTACCAACTTTCCTTCCATAGATTATCTTTCCATTCCAGTAACCCAAGGCAAAATTGCTTGGCAGTGTGTACCACATAACCAAGTAAGTTTGGTAATGAACATATTTTGCTATTTCACACTATACACATCAAGGGAAATCAGTCTACCTTGGAAAAGCTGCTGACAGCTCTGATTCTCCTCTTTCTGCCACTGATGGTGGCACAAACAGTGACATGAACATCAGTATCAACAAGAGACAGTGGCAGCAACAGTAGCTGCTGGAGACAAAAGACAGCAGCATATGCGGTAAATGAGATTCTGCAGTTCGTATGAAGAAAAAGACTCTCTAGCTCAAGGTATCGCATATACTTCCACAAGAATAATATTGAAACTGGAAGGTAGGAATTACAGTGCAATTATAGGCTGACCTTATGTATGTAGCCTGCTAATAATGTACATCTTTGCATTTTGCATGAAACTTATCCCCCTACCTATCTGTCAGGTGTGCGGAATATGCATCTAGGCTTCGCTGCCAAAGGGGAGAGAGAGAGAAAGTCAACCTAAGAGAGCAATTTATTCCAATCATACCAGACCCCTTGTGTGAGATGGAATGAGCCTTCACTGTCTTCAGTAATTAAAAAGGGTCCTAGATACAGAAGTTACTCCAGCAGCTTAACTTTCACAACATTAGAACAAAGTGAGATAAAGTCCTTCTTTCACATTGGTACCGTGATCACATTACATATAATCGAAGTACATGGAACTGATTACCAAGGCAGTGACAGACAGCGAGATGAGGTAGATTTCCAAGTACTATGAACATGTAAACATGGTGCCTTCTTACTTAGAAGTAGATCTACTCACAGTGTAAATGTTAGCTCTGTTCCCATCAATACTAGTTTCAACACTGACCCCAGTGGGGTGAAGATTTCATGCTAGTTGGTATTCTGAGTTGTGTTTTAGATAAACTGCATTATTTGCCTTACTTTTTCCCCCCTGCCTTTGGGGAACTTTAATTGACCTTTAAGCAACACACTAATCTTATTGATACTATTTGGTTTTTTCATTTATTTTCATTAGGTGACAAATTGAATCTAGGAAAAGTACACTCTAATGAACATTTATGCATTCTGTGTAATTGGATTGCAAATGGCATTAAATTTAAGAGCTGTGGAAGGTGCAGGATTTGGATTGAACATAAAAATATGTTAAAAACCAAATCAAAATGAAAAATACAGAAAAGGAACCACAGCTTTGTTACAAAGAATGGTTGCATCTCCTAAAAGGGATGATATTTATTCAGCAAATGACTCAGCAATATTTTCCCCAAGCACAAACACAATACCATCTCTCCAGTCCATTATAGGTCAAATTCTGTTTAAACCTCTCCCTTTTATGCCGGTTCATTACAGAATTCTGTAATAATATGCAAATTCCATCTTTTCTCCTCCAATTTTGTGTTCTACAGGTTATAGCCATGGAATGATGCCTTGCTGCAGTCTTTCGCAGAGGGCTTTGCAAAGTGTCTTAAATGAATGTACAGCGAATGCAAGAAAGGATAGGTGGGAAGGTACACAGTAGCCAATGTGGTGAAGAGTGAATGACACGTTGGCAAAAGGCAATGATAAAGACCAATGAATAACGTAGACTGAAATATATGCTAAGGAGGACTTGATAAGACAAATGATAGCTCTACTGACTATCCTGGAACGTGTCAAGTAAGACTTCTATTTTCAGTAATCTGTTTTGCTGGCTGACAAGGAACACATTTAACCTGTCATCATTAATACCTAAAGGCCTGGAAATGTGCCTAACGTCTAGACGTATCCATGTGAAAAAAGACGTTTTGACCTTGGTTGATTTGAAAATGTGTTACCTAGCTTGCCCAGAAGCTTAATTGCGGGGGAGTACGGTGCGTACCTCCCTTACACACTGACATGAAAGGTAAAGTATTCTCCAACCTTACTGTCAGCTGCCTCTTAGGGGATTTGCATTGCAAAATACAACCCAAATCTTTCAGTGTAGCAGGTACTTCTGCTTGAAAAATGTATTGTCTCAAATATTTTGGAAAAAAAAAATTGTATCCTGACATTTTCTGTCATAAAAGCCAGCATTTTTTTTAAAAAAAAAAACCACCACCACCCCTGCCCTAGGAAACTAATTAGATCCATTAAAAAGAAAAGACTTACTATTTTATCACCAACATCTGGCTAAATTTTAATTATATTTTCAGTCCTATGAGTTAGTGGTGATGCTACCCATTTAGTCCAACACGTTCATAATTCATACTTAAAATTCCCAGAAAGAAATCATGAGATGTAAGCGGATTCTGCCCTAACAAATATGGACCAACTATTAACTAAGTTGACAACCACTTTAACTGAGAGCTCCCAGCTCAGTTTCCTGTGCGCTTTAGACCCAAGAGTGTAATGGCATACTCCTGACAGATCATCCTTTCTTGCAGGTTGGAAATATCATGCCACATTGAATAACAACATCTTACGTATTTGGACAGCAAAATCAAAGCTATAACCATCTAAAAGCCTTCAAATGATACCAGGTGAAGGCAAAACAGAATTTGTCATCCTGAAAGTTCAGGTTTCTAGAACCATTTAGAAAAAATACATTTGCAGAAGTCTGAAAAGGCCATCATACTTCAACTCGCACTCGGGGTGACTGCTCGCCCCATATGGCACTCACTTGATTACAAAATGTGTCACTGTAGCTAATCACGATTATAGACAGGACTCTATCTGATGATTCATTATTTGCCTTTATTGATTAATAATTATTCAACATGACAATCCATTGCTGAATAATGGACAGTTACAAATTCTTTATTTTTTTAAAAATCCCTTTCTGTAGCACTGTAGAATATAACGTATTATAATGAATCTCAGTGCTTTTTCCCACAACTGAAGCAACCCTAAGCACTTCAAGGGAGATGAATGGGGAATTGGTTGGGTTGGCTGACAGAAGAAGAATCAGAAGTCTGAATTAATCAGTCTTTCTTTGTCTCTCCTTCCTGCTCTTCCCCAAAGTGAAAATGTAGGAAGAGCCTCAATAATCACACTTTCCCTCTAGATAAGGAATGGTTATAAAAAACAACTCTAAGATGACCCTGGAGAAATGACCTCAGAAGACCCACAGAAACTGGACTGGAGATTCTTAGGCATGTGACTGCCACTGAGAAGAAGATTTGGAGAAGCAACAGCAAGTGTGCTGAGGCCTCAGGGACAGAAGCCAGGAAAGCAATGGTGGACACTACAGGAAGGTGATGCTGTGAACAGCTGTACACAAGGTCAAGACTAATGAAGGACAGTGAATACACTAATCTGGAACCTACTGAACAGTGTAGCTCGGACAAGAAATCAGAGTTACTGAAAACAGAAAGGACTTCTCAGTAAAGTCAGAAAGAATCCTATTTCTGTAAATCCACTCAATCAACATAGTTAAGAACAGACATATTTGTTATTTTAAAGATATTCTCAAAATGAGTCCGTATTGTGAGAACATCAGTAGTCTGAGAATGGAAGTAAATGAGAGTGAAATGTTGATGGGTAATGTTTTTAATTGGTATATAGGATAAAATGTAAAAGTACCTGATCATACCTGAAAATACGTAAACTGAGAGTGATAGAGGTCTGGATAAATATGAAGAGTGGTTCCAATTACAAGCAGCAACTCAAACTTGTGAAGAGATGAGCTGATGTATCCCGTGAAACCCAAACACCAGATCTTCAGGAGAGCTTCCAAATCAAACAGAACTGTAAAAGCAACCTAGATGAATATATAAAACAAAAAAGATTCATTCAAAATGCTGAGTTAAATTACAAGTTTCTATGTCATGATGTCTATCAAGGTTTTGTATGACAAAAATAAAGGTCTCCATAATACTTAACAAAAACACTCATACTCTAAACAGAATAAACAATCAATAACAGATTTCCTCATATTGGCTCATATTCTTCCTTAAAATGTACACTTTATGAAACCTTCTGAAGTCTTAACACAGACATGTAGATTCCACAATTTGGAAAGCATGAAATAATAAATCCATCCAGCTGACCTTTCACTTTGTGTATACAGATAAAAAGCAAAAAAAATGATAATTTTTTTTTTCAAAATGTGAAGCAACACGTATGAGCTGTCTGAAGAATTTTAAGAGATCTAAGGAACAAACCAAAGTTTACAGGTCTCTTGTTTGAAAATTGGTACTTCAGTTTTCTAAAACATCCATAATAACATGACAACCACACAGGTAGAAAAGGGGTGACGGGACTTAAGCATTAGAACAAATTAAAAAAAGAGGAAATTCAAACTCAGGTCCAGAATTGGTAAATTTTCACAGTTTTAAAAAGAGATGACGTTAAAGAGGTTGAGCAAAGAGAGTAAGGTGGGAAGTTACAGGGGAAGAAATCTACTTGTAGGCATTGGATATCTGTGGGATACTTCCAGAGGTCTTTCTTGAAATATTTACACACTAAAATGCACGATGTTCAGCTTGAAAAAAGGGAGACAATTTTCCATTGGTTTACATCTTCGAGATTTATTTTCTCTTAGTTCTCTCACTACCAAAAATCCTTCTGGCTAGACACACTTCTTCCTCACCTGCCTTCTTATTTTACCACTGTATATACTCTGAGACACTCTCTCCCTCACTTCCCAACAGCCAGGAAACCCAATGGAAAAGATGTTTTTCCTTGACACAGGAATTTTCCTCTTTGACCCTTCATGCACTTTGGGGCTTAAGAGAGACACTGAAATAAGATTAGGTGGCATCTATATAGAATTAATACTTTCAAAGTGCTGTGCAAACATTAACAAAATACGGCTCAAACCTCCTTTGAGCAAAAGCATTATTAGTCTTTTCAGATGGAGAGATGAATTGACTGTGGGCCATAAGGCTTACTGGATTTGGCAGGGGATAACAAAGTTAGAGACTAAGATTTTAATCCTGAACCTGACAGTGACAATCTCTGGGACGCTGCCTTAAGTACTTAACATTATTTAAAATTCAAACTCTCCAGTTCATCAAAAATATATTTATTAACATGGAAGAGGGGGCTTGTGAGATAGCTAAATAAAATTTTATATATTTTATGTGTACAGGACTGTAACAAGCAGGAGTGGAGATGGAAATTAAACACTGAAGTTTATGTCCTGTGTTTATTTCCCTAGTCCACACAGCTGTTTATGAGCAGTACTACCAGCTACATTATACAGCTTGCTCAAGACACGCAAAAGAGTTACCAGGCTTCAAATGTTCTCTGAATGATTAAATCAAGGCAAAAAGCTTCATAGCACTCCCAAAATTTCTTCACGTTAGGAAAGAAATACCACTAAGAAATATCTGTGTGCTTTCAATCATACGCAGTGTGGGGACACTTTCATGCTCATATTCTCAAATGTATCTGGCCAGTTTATCAGCCCTTGTTCTGGCAGCCCAGAGAGCTCAAGGAGAACAATCAGCCAAATTTGAAGAGTACCTCTTCACATGAAAACCTCTAAACCACAAGGGAAACGTTTTATCAAAAAAATCTTAAAATGAAAGCTCACTTTTAATGAAAACACATGTGAGACCTAAAACAACAAGGGGGTTGAATTAGGAAAAATAGAAGAGTGGGTAGAAAGCAGCTGGAATTCAGCTTCAGAGCAGGTGGAATAACAATGCCATTTAAATACACACATACATACTTCAGAGCACACAGGCTTCCTATTAGGACAAGACTAACAAATACGATGTTAAGTGTATTTTAATTTATTCTAAAAATGTGTGGGCGGGAGCATTTGCATTTTACATGCTTGTCAAACGAATTCAAACCACTAGCACTTAAAAATGTATCAAACGGCTTGCATAACATCTGATTACATTTATACACCTGTCTTTTTAGAGCTTGTAGTTTTTTTCCTTCCTTGTAATTAATTACGGGAGAAGATTCAGGATATCTGACTAGAAATTTTTGTTAGGTGTGAAATGTAATACAATTTTATAGATTTTTTTTTTTTTTAATCTGAAATCACTCCTTTCATTGCTGTAGAGAGAGGGGAAAGGCAAATTCGCATAAGAAGCCAGAGCAGACCCCCATAGAAAAAGCAGGTGTAACATGTGAGCAGCCACCCTCCACCAGGTTGCCAATTTTGCTTTGGGGAGGCTAAAGAGGGGCTACCAGGAATGGGCTGCTTCTCTGAGAGCTACATCCCATTCAGTCACCTGGAAGCTTTAAGGTATGAACGCCACCTTCGGCAACATTACTTTTTGCCAGTAGTCCTTTAACACTTTTTTTTGCAGAGGCAGAGCTCAGTATCAGCCAACATCCAACAGTGACAGAGCAAGTTAGTTTTCTTTGCAACTGTGGCTTACTTGATAGGTTATCAAGCTGTTGGGAAAGACTAGAATGCTTTTGGGTAGGATCAGTGGGATTGAGGGCACAGACCTCCAGCACTTCCCTTCCGACCAGATTTGACACAGCACCCAATCTTTCCTTCAGCCAGGACAGGGCAAAGGCTACACAAAGGCAGCAGCGCAAGGAGACAGGCTGCAAAAGGAACCTAGGAGGAAGTGTACCCAGTTTTGAACTCTGGTTTTCAGACCCTTTAAAGCACTACTTGTAGGAACCTCACACGTCTCCAATAAGACTTCTAGTCTGTAACATCTTTTAAAGGAAGACGACGTGGCAGTTGCACATAAAAACAAACATCGATCAGTATTCTGTCTAGTATTGAGCAGGTAAAGTCAACATCCTCAATAACAATTATCAAAATGAGTTTGAAGCTCTACTCTTTCCAGGTTCTCAGATACTGCATAGCCTTTTAAATCATCCTGTTAAAATTCTGGTTTTGCTTAATCTGCAGGGCTGATGTATACAAGTTGAAATGCTTGTCAGAATTTTGTATTTACTACCGGGCATACAAAATTATGCAACCAAAGGGATCTGGGTTTAGAATTAATTTCTATCTTTTACCTTCTTGTCTAACCTTTGCCTCCTTTTCTCTTGAGTCTGTTGTCTCTTTTCAACAAAGAAAACTTTCCTTTTCTCGGTACTGAGTGTCTCAGTAACTTCATGCAGATTCGTCTACTGAATTTAAGTGGATGTATTTCTACAGTTCTAGGCCACTACAACATATGGGCCACAGAATGAACCCAGTGAGCTATTTTATTAGCCATGTCTGCTCCTAAAGCCAATAACTTTCAAGATGACTTCCGGAAAACGTATCAGTAAGCCAGGTATGTTTGCTGTAATCTGTCTGGTGATTTCCTTTAGTAAAGGGAATCCCCACTGCTGTTGGCTGCTCAAGTCAGCTCCCTCCGAAGGGAAAAGTTTCTGTAGCCTAGGCTAATGGGAAATCCAAAGCAACAGCAGTGCCTCCTGCTCCAACCACCCTCCCTCACCAAGGAAACAAACCAGCCACTGTCGAATAATCCACATTTGAGTATTCAGCTTCTTCAAAGCTCTTAAAAACAATTTCTTTGTACACCCTGCGCTGCAAAGAACAAGTTTCACAATAACTGAGCAGGAAATGACACCAGCTTATCACTTTCTCTTCTTTTCCAGGGTTTTTTTTACCCTTCTGCTCTTCTGATACTGTATTTTATACCTCCTTCAGTAAGATAGCAAGGGTTGGTTCTTGTTTGACTTTTATAGCATTTCTAATAAAAGCATCACAGGAAAAAAAAAATAAAATAAAGAAAACCACCAAATGGACATCAAAAGAGTATGCCTTACAAAACCAAAATACCTTTCTCTATTCCAGACTAATTCACCTTATATACTTAGAAACGTAGAATGCAAACAAATGAGTTTTCTGACAACTTCCCCACTAATAAATCAATAATCTAAGCTATGCAGAAACAGAAAAATATACCTTTAAAGAAAACTGGACATTGCTTATAGGACAGAATTATAATACTCTAGTCTACGTGACATACTCATCTTGAATTATTAAACTCCAGCAAGTATTTCTGTTGGAAAAAAAAACCCAAATCCTACACTTGAAATAGATGTTGAAGAGACTGTTTCTAGCACTGATTAATAAAAGCATAATTATACTATGTATTCAGTGCCAAAATAGAAATAGCACATGTAGCATTTCCTATTTTGAATATAAATAGAATTAATGTTATTTTGTTAAGAATCCAGGCTCCACTTGCTGTATGCTGGGCATAAAGCAAAAATGCCTACTGTGAAAAGTTCATGGTCTCAGGCTTAATTATTTGTTTCTGGCCTAGGATATTGTACTGAGTTTGGTAGGGATAGAGTTAATTTTCTTCATTATAGTTTGTATGGTCATGTTTTGGATTTGTGCTAAAAACAGTGTTGATGACCCTGGGATGTTTGAGCTGTCGCTGAGCAGGGTTTGCACAGCGCCAAGGCCTTTTCTGCCTCTCACCCCACCCCACCAGTAAGGAGGCTGGGGGGGCACAAGGAGTTGGGAGGGGACACGGCCGGGACAGCTGACCCCAATGACCCAAGGGATATCCCATACCGTATGACGTCATGCTCGGCATATACAGCTGGGGGAAGAAGAAGGAAGGGGGGACGTTGGGAGTGATGGCGTTTGTCTTCCTCAGTCACCGTTACGCGTGATGGAGCCCTGCATACCTGGAGATGGCTGAACCCCTGCCTGCCCATGGGGAGTGGGGAACTAATTCCTTGTTTTGCTTTGCTTGTGTTCGCAGCTTTTGCTTTACCTGTTAAACTATCTTCACCTCAACCCATGAGTTGTCTCACTTTTACCCTGCTGATTCTCTCCCCCATCCCGCTGGGAGAGAGTAAGTGATCAGCTGGGTGAGGCTGAGCTTCCTACCAGGTTTAAACCACAACAGATATTAAAATTAGTTTCTCTGTCCTCACTCCTATCCTCAAATCTGTGGGGAATGTGATCATCCTCTTCCATGTTCATGTTGTTTTTCCTAATATGCTTAAACCTTGAGATAAAATAAAGATAACACATTTTACAATTACTCTTGCAATTGTTGGCTGGGCCATCACGTACTCAATGTTCATACCAACTACAGCTATCTCCAGCAGCATGAGAGAAAACACAGCACGATGCAGCACTGACGTCTCTACAATCCGCACTTTCTTGAGGGTCTGGACTCTGGTGTTACCTTCAACTTTTCTTTGCTTTCATTTTTGTCCCAGAACTGGTGAAGTCTCATCTTCATAAGATTGTAAGAGATCAGATACAAATTCTAAAACTAAGATAAATTTAAAAATAGGTATCAACTCAATCTCCCTTAAAAAAAGGAGATTCATAAAGCATCATAATGTTATGGACTAAAGGGTTTAAATTTGGGCACTTGAGTCTGACTCTCAAATGCATTTAAGCATTTAAAACCACCAGAGTACAAATCATTGAACCTTTTGACTTGTGATTCCTCTGCCACAGGTACATTGGTTGCCAACAAGGCAATACCACGGGCAGAGGAATCACAAGGAATATACTGCCGTCATGCGCTCTAGCCTAAGAATGTTCCCACTGGCTCCAAAGAAGGACCGTGTAATTATCAAAGCCAGGGAAACTGCAGTAACCATAAAACCAGACATGTGCCCAATCCAGGCAACCGTGACCAACACTTTCAGAGAACTGATCTCGGTGAATTTCAGCACTGGTGGCTTTATGCTCAGATAAAGTGACAATTCCCAGTGCCCATGGAAGTAAGGACTTTTAATAAAGAATGCTACAATACTGATTTCACTCTTGATTCAGGAAAAACAAGTATCTATCTGGAGCTATGCCTGTACATTAGTACCAAAGACTTCAATTCTTTCTTTCTTTCTTTATTTTTTTAAAATTACTTAAATAGTACTAAATAGACACGTAGGCAAGGTTCTAGGATCTCTAGTGCATGCTGTACAGTAAAATCCTTGACCAGCTAATGACTCAAGCAGGCTCCCTGCCAGAATGTCACTTGTAAAGAAACTTTTTACCTCCACTTCACTGATTCAGGAGCACAGCCTCCCCCTTCACCAAATTAATGATTGGATAAATTTTTTTTTTTGCAGCGTGCTCTTTCATTGTGCTGAAGCCAGGCTATTTGCAACACTATTTTGGTTATGCTTAAGGACCTTCTTGCAGCTAAGTATATGTCAAATAAAGATGATTTTTAGAAGAAGTACTATATTCTTTAAAGACAGTGTTCTGTCATTTTTTTTAAGTTAAATCCTTCTGGATGTTACACTCCTGCTAGAGAAAGATAGCAACTCAGCAGCCATGCATTGCCTGCAGATGTTATACTTAAGGTTCAGCTCATTACCACTGACATTTTGTTTGAGGAAATTACCTTTCAAAAGGTTGTAAGATAGGGCTGTCAGACATTGTCAGACAGAGGAACTTGAACAAGTTAGCAAAGAATTCTCGGAATGCTTAAGGGAATAAAAAAATTACATACTAAAATGTGCTTGACATTCACATTTTCTACTTTAGCTTATCTTGAAAAATATCCAGATAGTCATTTCAGCATACTTACCTCAGCTAGGTAAAATTCATCATATTGTCTCTTGAAATTTTCTCCTTTGTAGTAGTTACTAGCAGCAACAATCACATCTACAGCCACCATGCTTAGTATGAACATATGAAACACGGATGACCTCATCATTTTCTGCAAAAGAAAAAGAAAATGTTGTTATCAAAATGAGTGAAACCACATGCATTACAGTTTTATTACACTGTCAAAATATAATCAGCTATAATAATATGTTTTTATAAAGCCTCTTTACATGATTCTAACTTATTACTTTAAAATATATTTTAATATATTGCTTCAACTGTTTTATATGTGCAAGTTGGGGTTTTTTTTTTCACTTTTCAGTTTTTCATTTGCCAGTTGATTTCTTACTGAAGGTTTATCATTTAATATGATATCCATTGCTTTAGTAGGTTTTTAAAGCATAAACTGTACTTTTATCCACACAGTTGCCCTTAGTTAATACTCCTTCATTATGACTTATTCATGCAGATCTTAATGACTTACTGTTCAGGAACAAGTAACATCAGTTCTATCTTGTGCATTGCTTTTGCTCAAGAAAGATAAGTAATATGGAATTCATCTGATGTCAAAATATTGCCTAAATGTATAAAACATACGTACATATAGTAGATATGCACATCTGGGCCAATGAACTGCAAAATACTTCACAGATAATTCATGTATTTGTGCACGTACTGCTTCTTGCCACTGCTGCTGCAATCCCACGGGAGAAAAGAGAAACGGAGGCACGCAGCACTGGCCAGGAGTTTACAGCCATGAGTTGCCAAACCAGTAGTGATAAGAGGTATGCCAGAAGTTCAAAGAACTAACTGCTAGGCCCTCATCACAAAGAGCATGGACTTACGATTTACCCTGAAAACTTAACCGCTACCCTCACTGGGTCAGCCACAGTTCCAGTGGAAGCGAGAGTCAAACAGGCAGAATACAGTGTTATTTTAGATTAAACCATCTTTGAATGAATGGTCACTAATATCGATATTTTTTATGTCTTTCACAAGTAATACAATTTATGTCTTTAATGCTTATTTGCAAGCACACTGTAAGTTATGCGCCATTATGGTTCCTTGTGTTTGTGTGTAAATTTAAGCTGTGTTCACACTGGAAAAGGGCATTTTTATTTGCTCCTGAGTTTATACGTAAAAGTACCTGACAAAAGTTCAGGAAAAATAAAACTCAAAATATAGAGGAACTTCCTAAAGACTTTGTGTGACTGTACTGGTTTATATTCACAGAATCACATAATTATTTAGGTTGGAAGGGACATCTTGAGGCTACCTAGTCTGCCCCAGCTTGCTCAAGCAGAGTCAGCTGGAGCAGATGTTCCAGGACTGTGTCCAGTCAGAGTTTGAATATCTCGACAGATGAAGACTCCATAACCTGCTTATGCAATCTGTTCCCCTGTCTGACCTCCTTCACAGTGCAAGAGTTTTTTTTTTTGTTTGGATATTCAAAATTAGACAATATCCCAGTGAGAGACAGAAGAAAAATCAGATCATGGAATCTCTGAGATTAGAAGGGGACTCCTGAGATCATCTAGTCCAACCCCTCTGCTCATAGCAGTGTCATCTAGAGAAGGTTGCTGAGGACCACATCCAGTCAGGTTTTGAGGATCTCCAAGAATGGAAACTCTACAACCTGTCTGGGCAACCTCATCCTGTGTTTTTACAGTAAAAAAGTTTTTTCTCATATTTAAATGGAATTTCTTGGTGTTTCAGTTTGTGCCCATTGCCTCTTATCTTACCACTGGACACTATTGAGAAGAGCCTGGCTCCATGTTCTTTACTTCCTCACATCAGGTGTTTTTCCATACTGATAACATCTCCTCCTGAGCTTTATTTTCTCCAGGCTAAACAGTTGCAACTCTCTCAGTCTTTCCTCACGTGAAAGATGCTCCAGTCCCTTTATCATCTTTGCAGCCTTCTGGTAGACTCAGTCCAGTATGTCCACATCTTTCTTGTACTGAGGAGCCCAAATCTGGACACAACACTCCTGATGGCCTCACCAGACCCGAGTAGAGGGAGATCTCCTCCCCCAGTCTGCTGGCAATGCTCTTCCTAATTCTGCCCAGAGCGTTGTTAGCCTTCTTTGCCTCACGAGCACATGGCTAGCTCATGTTCAACTTGTTGTCCACCAGGACCCTGAAGGACTTTTCTGCTGAACTGCAGCTGGTTGGTGCCGAGCCTGTATTGGTGCACGCAGTTACTCCTTCTTTGGTGTAGGACTTTGCTTTTCCCTTTGTTGAACACCATGAGGTTCCTGTGTGGTCAGTTCCCTAGCCTGTCAAGGTCCCTCTGAGTGGCAGCACAAAAATCTGATGTATCAGCCATTCCTCTCAGTTTGCTATCACTTGCAAACTTGTTGAAGGTGCACTCTGTGCCATCATTCAGATCATTAAAGAAGGTGTTGATGAATCAAGAGTGGTCTTGCAATAACATTGGCCAGCTTCCTTAGCAATCATGGGTTCATCCCATCAGATTCCATAGACATCTGTACGTCCAGCTTGTTTAAATGTTCCTTAATGTGATCCTCTTCCACCAAGAGTAAGTCATCATGGCTCCAGACTTTCTCACAAGTCTCAGGGGCTTGGGATTCCTGAAGGTCAGTCATACTCATCAACATGGGGGTGAAAAAGGCATTGAGTACCTTAACCATTTCCATGTCACCAGGTCCCCTAATCCATTCAGCAGCAGGTCCACATTTTTCCTAGTCTTCCTTTTGCTGCTCTCGTATCTGTAGAAGCCCTTCTTGTTGCCATCCATGCCCCTTGGCAGATTCAACTTCATGTAGGCTTTGGCTTCCCTAACCCTATCCCCCCACTCTCAGGCAGAATCTTTGTATTCCTCCTGGGCCACTGGGCCCTGATCCCACCTCTTGTATGCTTCCTTTTTATTTTCAAGTTTTGTCCAGAGCTACTGTGGGTCTCCTGACACATTGGCTTGATTTCCTGCACTTGGAAGGGAACCATTTTTGAGCTTTGCAGAGGAGATCCTTGAAAAATCAACCAGTTCTTTTGAACCCTCTTATCTCTAGGACTGTATCTCACGGGATTCTTCCAAGAGGCCACCTGAACATGAAAAAGTCTGCTCTCCTGAACACCAGGGTTGTGGTCCCACCTTTTGGCTTTGTTTCCTTCTTGCAGGATCCTGAACTCCACAATCTCATGATCATTGCAACCAAGACTGCTCCTGAACCTCACAACCCAACCAGTTCCTCCTTGCTTTTAAGTATGAGATCCAGCCAGAACACCTGCCCTCATCAGCTCACATGTGTTAGGAAGTTATCATCAGTGCAATCCAGAAATCTGGATTGTTTCCTGCTGTGTTGCTCTTCTAGCAGGTATCAGAGTGATTAAATTGCCCCAGGAGAACCAGGGCCTGTGAATGTGAAGATGTTCCAAAAGAATGCAAAAATTAAGTATCACACAGTTTTACATTTGTAAAGATATATTAATGTGTTAGAAAATTCATATATACAGTTGCAAAATACTGTCTCGGTCTTTAGTGATCCGAGGCTGTTATGTTGATAAAGAATTGTCCACATTTATATTTTATGATTAACCTTGCCTAGAGCTCAGGGTCTTGACCAAGCTACTCTTCATGCCCCTGGGGTTTTTTGTGATCAAATTAGAACATAATGCGGTATGTATGGGAGGCAGCAAGGACTAGCACTTGTTCAGGTTTTTAGCAAAGACTTGTACCTGCCTACAGAAGAATTCACCCCCTGTTGAATTCCATTGGTGTTTTCAGGTAGCTTGCTTAAATTGAAGCTGAGTGGAGACTAAGCACATATTCACAAACATTCAGCTAAGTGGACTGCTTCTTGTCTCGTAACATCTGAACTTGTGCCAATCACCCAGAGCACCGCAGACAGAAGACAGCTCAACCCTCCTCATGCAAGCTGGCTTCCTTTTCACCCTAGCGCTATAAAATAGTTGTACATCCCAATCTACAAAGGGAGGCTTAGGAGATAAAGCCTGACAGTCAGAAATTCACAGAACAAGCCTGGGTTAATAACAATGCCTAAAGGACAGTGAAGTCACCAAACCCGAGTGGCTAAATGAGTTTTCGCTTTTATTTTTAATCCACAAGGCAAGCTATAAGAATACAATAAATAAAGATAGGGCTACTGGCATCAATCACGCATTTTTGTCAGTGGTGTGATTCAAAACAGGTAGCATCGTATCTGCCACATTTCTATTTCACACAAGTTCTAAACAGATAGTCTCTCTGCATATTTTACACTGTATTTTTAATAGTGTAAAAATTTCCTTCATAGTAACGAAGTATTCTATCGTGAAGGGACTTGCTGAAAGAAACTAGTAAGTGAGGCTGTAAAATGCACTTTTCTCTCTCTTCACAAAAAACACCACCAGGGAAGCAAAATGGTAATACAGGATGAATAAAAATGCACAAACTGCCTTGGTATGTATGTACATACATGCATACTTTCTCATATAGTCCATACCTTCAGACACTCATACAAAGATTTTCCAGGGGTATATTTAATGCTGTAAAACAAATGACAGTAACATAAATAATATCCTAATCATAGCGTAATTTGGTAAAATTCAATCAAGTGTCTTGTCAATTACTAAAGGTCGCCTTCCCCGCTGAACTGAAAGGAGACTGTTTACCTAATAGAGAGTATTATGTCAGCATAACACAATTCAACACCAAGATCATCAGGAAGGAGGTTCAGACAGGATACAAGCTAGGCACAGGCTACATAAAGGCAGGAACAGCTGGCTGAGGCAGCAAATTAGGAGATGGCTGGGGCAGGCAATGGGAAAGCCACGTCGCTACTGGCAGAAAGACAGAGAGCCCACAGGGCCAGCAAGGTGGAGGGATCTGAGCAAATATGCACGGCAAAAACACTACGCTGAGGAGACCCAAAAAAGAAATTCATTACTTTTAAATCCCAGGTCTGGCTTGCTCACAGGGTCCAGATTGGCATCTGTGTTTCTTCATTTTCTCTACAGCATGTCAGAACCTAGCTGCTCACTTGTCATGACTGCTACGCATGATAAGCAGCTTTCCTGTTGGTCTCTCAGTCAGACTGCAATATCCTTAGGAGATCAATCACAGTGCTCTAGCCCTCACACCTACTGTGCCCAACTTTCCCTCTACTTTAATCTGTCTTAGTTTGTTCTTTCTGCATCACAGAATTTTAATTTGGATTTGTACCCTTGAAATGGTTCAACCGCGCCTCTGCTGTAATGTTTGACCGTGAGAGTTCACCATTTCGTTACATGTTTCTGTATTTGGAACGAGGTCTAAGCAAAAGCTGAATTTAGCCCACAGCAATTGCCCAAGCCTTAAAAATCATTTTGGATCACCGGATCAGCAGTGTGTTATTTGGATTACAGCCCTTTTCAGAGCACAAAGCCATGGAAAATTTTCCGTGCAAACTTGAAAGAAGAGACATAATGCCACTTTTTGTTCTTGTTTAATTTACTGACCTTTTCCAGCCCTTGGACAAGTGTTTCTTAAAACTGTGCAGGAATAAGATGAAAGAAACGTTCTGAAGTTGCTGTCAGCCCACTGCATGATGGGAAAATTGTGTCTAATATTAAATTGGACTCCAGATTAGCTGCGTTGAAGCAGTCTCAAGTGAAATGCCCTCTTGCTGCCATCAATCAACTACAACAGTGAAGAATTTCTTACATTTACTATGAATCACTTCTAATGTTGGCATCTGGCTTCCCGCAGGACGACGATTCTCAGTGTCCAGGACGCTGTGAAGAACACGGATGGCACAGTGCATTAAAGATGCAATGGCCATAAAACCCAATACCTGACAAACCCCTAACGATCCAAATTCTTTCAGTGTTTGGAAATACACAAAGGAGTTGAGGATGTGCTTAGTGCCCAGAGGGGAATTTCATGAAAGCAGAAAGAACTTCTAAAATACTACTCATTTATTCAACATTAGGGACGTGCTTGGAACAGTTGAGGAACTCTAAATGAAAACTTATGTGTAATATCCCAGATTCACTCAAAAGCTCAAGTAAGCAATGACACTGCAATTGCTGACAGGTGGAGACTACCTGGGTCACTTAGTCTTACGGAGTGTTACCACGCACGGCCTAAAGCAGTCTTTTGTCACTCCAGGAGTATCAGAATGGGGTGTGTTGCTTTAATACTCCTTCCACCTTCCTGCATGGCAGAGGGAGGATGAGTGACATAAATTTGCCTTTGCCAGCTCACCATCCCTGGAGAAAATCCACAGCAGCTGTCACCTTACACAGTCAGAGCCACACAGACCCTGGCTTAGGAAAGCAGTTGGCCACACAAAATACAGTCACTAAGCAAACTAGAATAACTGAAGATGAAACTACATTTTCCTAATGCTAAACTCCTTTCCGGGGCTTGATATGTACGTCAGGTCACTCCCTGTACCACCATCCTTATATGGGATTTCTGTTTCAAGTCCATAACAGATCCTACCTACTACGCAAGACGGTAAGTGTTGCAAACTTCTAGGGTCTGACTTAAAAGAACACATGGGCCATGTTACCCTGACATGACTAGCTCAAAACTGACCAAGCTGATAATGTTCAATCTTATCATGGGAAACCTTGAAAGAGGAATCTTCAGAGGGCTCAATGGTTTTCGTTCAGACCTACAGAAATTCAGACTGCATTTGACAATACGTAACATTTTGGTGATGGTCTAAGAAAAAGAAAATGAGGACAAATTGGCTTGAAGAATGAAAAAATTACAGACAGAGCCCTTAAGCTTATTAGTACTGAGCAAGACATGGTGAGGATCTGATATGCAGAAAAGCTCTGCTTATTTTGGCCATTTAGTGTGTGAAAAGCTTACAGTGCATAATTGTCAAACTGACAGGTTATCTCTCAAAACTACCAAACCAATTAATGAACAGTGTAAACATCATTAAACTAAATAACTTTGATAATCACTATATGGGTAAGCACCTTTTTTCCCAATTTTGTTGTTCTTGAACTGTGTATTCATCAACAGGAAAAACACAGTGGTACCTGTATCTCTTTATATGTTGGATGTACTTTAACAGTTCATAAAACAATAGCATCTCCTCCTCCATGTTTTAATAGGATGGCTCCAGCGAGCTCCTTACTCCCTTTTTGTCTTCGTTAGCTTTTGCTATTTGCCCAAGGAAGCTAGGTCCTGCTAAAAGATTCCAACCAAGCTTCCAGCTACGGTTCTTTAAAGACCTTATACTGGCTCCGTGATTATTGTGGTTAATTTTACACCTATCACTATAATGATGTTGTAGGTTATTTGTACTCATTTCTACAAGTGCCTACTGGAAGACCATCCTCTCTGGTAGCTAGAATAGATTTTAATTTGTTGTTGCTTAGATGTGTACAAAAGAGCTGGGCGATATTTTAAAATAGTTACGACAACTGAAAAGGCTACATTTGTGCTACTCCAGCCTTTTTTATTCACGGGCCTGTTGCAGCCTAGACCCTACCGCTGCAGTGGCATGAAGGCAAATAGGACTCCCAGCTCATTTCTGTGCACAGCACCACTACAACTTGCGGTGATGGTATGTTCCGTAATTGCACTGCAGGTCTTACAGTACCCAACGATTTCTTAAAGCCCCACTAGCTGAGGTCATGTGAGTATCACAGAATACAGAACCCTTCCTCAGATGAGCTAACAAAGCATGGCTCAAGCTCATTACAGCAGCACAGCAGACAGTAAATCAAATAAAAAATGAAAATTTATTATGAGTAAGTTCTCATTCTTTCTGGCTATTTCTTCAGAGCTTGGCCCACAACTTCTAAATACATAAGGAGGGATCATGGGTTTTATACCGCAGGGCCAGTTTATGTTGTACGCATAGAACTTACACCACTAAGAAAGTAACACGAGAAACAGTCACTCTTGATTTGATGTTAAAAGCAGGAGACATCACATGCCTCAGAAATTATTACAAGGTACTTGACTTGGAACAAGACTAGAAATAGCAAAGAAAACTTGACTTTTAGGATTCTATGTGACACAATTTCTAAGGCTCACTGAGCAAAAATTCAATCTCAGCGTAAAGAAACCGTGATCCTATACACGTTTAGTATACTTGTGGTGTTTACTTTGTCTTTTTTTTTTTTTTTTAACAAAGTGCTTGAAGATACCTTGACTATGAAAGGAGCTTTAGAAAATCACATTCTATACACTGCTAATCATAGATAATTCATAGCATGAATAGGATAAATTTGATTTTTATCGTGTTGGTTAATGGCCATCTGAGCGAGCACAAAATAGTGAAATTGCAGGAAATTTTCCCTTTTGTTTGCAGAACATTGTAGAGCATTTTACAAGCTGTGTAACTAATTTTCTATAAACCATTCTGCTTTCAACTTACTTTGACTGCCTCACAAAGATACGCTTGTAAGGAGAATTTAGCAAATTATTCTTATGCTCTGCAATCCGAACATTTTTTAAAATTATTAAGCATTAACCACAAATTTTAAGGGAACAAGCTTTTTAATACCTTATATTGATGCAGTTATATATCAGTGTGGGACATAAAAAAACATTGTCAATCTGAGATATCATCTACCGTATTTGAAAGGCACTTCCAGATGCTAGACGAATTCAAGTAATGCAACTTCACTGAGGAAACAAGATGAAGGGTGAGTTTTAAAGACAGTGAAAGGGGTGGCTTTTAGACACTGCAAAGAAAATAATAGCCACAGCTCAGATATTACTAACTTTGATGATGACAGGGAGGCAGTTTTGGCTTTCCAGTACAGGCTGCCTGTCCCAGTGCAGTGAGAGCAGGGTGATTCTTCACCAATTTAGGCTATAGAGACTTGCTTTAACATTCTTTATGACAGTGGAGGGACTTCATAGGGTAGTGACGTAGTAGAGATGAATATAAAGACTCTTTAAGATCCATAGTCCAGTGAAAAATCTCCTTGGAAACTCTAGTTACTGGAAGATCACCTTAGCAGAGAGAACCTTTGTTACTAGTTACAGGAGATAATATAGAAGGCATGGTGATATTCAAGGAAGCACAATGCTCCCCAAAAAACAAACATCGTAACTCTTGCAAGTTTCAGAATATGCAATTGGAAACCTTTCTGTAAATGTTATCTGGCTCCAGCAGAGGTGACACTGGCCTGGCAGAAAAAGCAGCATAGACAGTAAATTGCCCTGGCTTGAAAAATATTCTACACATTTCACTTTACTGTGCTTCTCTTTCCACCTTCTACCTCAACGGATTAGTACGTAAAACTCAAGGTGGGCACTGTATCTAACTATGTGTTTTTACAGGGCCTCCTACTGTGCAGCCTCAAGATAAGCTGGAAATGGGACTATTACTGAATAATGGCAACATTTCAGGACATGCAAATATGTGCTCCGATACATAAGCAGGGTCCTGCTTTTTGTGCTATCACAATATATTTTTTAAAGCAACAAATGTCATTTTCAGATTACTTATAGCAAAAATCATACAGAAATCACCAGTTGTTACAGTCTAAATGTCTCTAATATTTGAAAATACAAGCAATTCATGATGCTTCGTATTGTACCAGACTCTCCTGCCTTTTTGCATAGCAAATTTTCTTTTAAAAATAAAAAACTACTTAAAAAAGGCCAACTGAATTCTGATGAAAGGTACAAAGTAAAGTCAGTAACACAGAAAGAATGAGAAAATACACACTTAGGAAGTAAGTGAATGGGAATAATTGATAGAAAGCTTACTGAAGAGAATTAAAAACTGTAAGATACCACTTCTCCAAGTAACCAAACTTTAAAGGCAAAAGTTTCTGTCAGAAATTAGATACTTTTTTTTTCCTTACATCCCAGATTTGATAGTGAAAGTCCTATTTCTGCTCTACGCCTACAGAAGAAGTGTTGCATACGCCTCCTTCAGACTAGCTGCATCCTGTTAATTCATACCCTGCAATAACAGAATAAAGCAGTAGTACAGATACGCTCCTGTACGCCTCTTACTAACAGTAGCCACTTTTCTCCTCCCACAAACTTCTAAGGGAACAGTCAAAAAGAAAATGGTGACTCTTCTGCCCTAAAAATCCATGAAATAATGGCTTCTTTGAAACTAAACGAACATCCTTCTCACCAGTTTATAAATCAGCTAGCACAAATATGTCATTTTCTTTGCAAGAAGATAGAGAGGAAGTAAGCAGCCTTTCAGCGACTGCAATCTGACTTAGAGAAATGGAGAGCAGCAGCTGCAACATAAAAGAAACCTAAAAATATTACTTAAATTGTTCATGATAACAATAATGCATAGAGATTGGTACCTACCCCTCAGATTTTAGAACTGTTAGTAATTATATCATCACCTCAGCAGTAATTTTCTTAAAGCTACAGCCTATGAAATGCACAATAGAACCCAAATAATATGAATACAGATTTGTCTCTTTTTCCTGAACGTTGCAACGCAGTTCAATTCAGAACATACAACGAGTCAAAATAATTATTGTCTAAAAACTGAAATGAAATAGGTCAAATTAATTTTTGGTTTATATCTACTGACTTCATCTAAGCTGTAGAGTTGAAGTGGACCCTGTACTTTACCACGGTGTGATTAATCACCTACCTGTCCCATGTGGATTAGCATTCTCCCTAGCCCCACAGTACTTTCAAAAAGAAAGTCTACAACTTCTTTTCCTCTCACAATGAAAAATACTCTAAATTGCAAATTGTCACTGATGTCTTAGCAGCAACCTAGATATCTGAACTAGTTTAAAATCACAGCAGTAAATGCATTTAATTTCAGGTACAGGAAGAGGTATAGCTCAGCACTCCCACCTGATCACATGAGGGATTAATATACCATATATACATAAATATATAAAAAATATACGTAAGCACAACACGTACATGTATATATACACACACTCATAGGGTAGGCCAAATTTATAGCTGATTTGTGATGCTGTGCTCTGTCAGTCACCTTATAATGTATGCATTCTTAATCTAAATTTTCTAAGTTTTCCTCTGAAAACTGAAGCTGATCCAGTATCTGCATTATAACATCACTTGTATTTACATACTGTTGTTGAACCCTCCAGATGCAATCTACTATTTCATATGTCAACAATGTTGACATTTCCTATGTTCGTATATTTTTATTTTGAAGGAAACAAAACGAAACACCCATAATAATATTGTGCCTATTGTGCAGCAGGTCAGCTCCATCTCTAATACCAAATCTATTTGCCATTATTCAAAAGCTGTACCATGTATGAGCTGTGGCCCATAATATATTGCTCACTCCTTCAGAAACACATTAAATATAATTTTGACGAGTAATTGACTATTAGACGTGCTTCAACTTTCCCCCAAATTGCATGGAAGGTGACTGAGGAGGGAAAGAAGCTGGACTCTATCTGTATTGTAATTTTTTTCCATGCCTTCAAAATTTCCGTAACTTTCATATTTTACAACTCTATGAACTTCACTTCCAACGATTTTCAATCAACACTCGTTCCTTGAATTATATGCCTTTGAAGATCTCACCTGGAAGGCCTTCCTGAAATTGCTTCAGTAGGCTACCTACTCTTTCACTTATATTTCAATTCAAGAACTATGTCTTTGGAATGTCATTTATTAACCAGATGTGAATCAGCCATTTTCGCTGCCACTGTTTTCTTTGGCCTTTTATTTCTTGATTCATTAGAAATGTGTTCTTTTTATTTTTATGTTATTGTAGTAGTGTATATTTACTAGCTGCTTTATAAATATGAAGGAAAACATTGTCCTTGTTGTTATGAGTAGCTCATTAGTTGAAAGGGCAATAACTGTAATATAAGTACTGCACATACTCTTCAACTGGTACTTACTCAGGATCATCATGAAATCCTTCAGAATTCTTGGTATTATTTTTAGGATATGGCATCACCCATGTACCAGGAGAAGTACACCTGAGCTAGAGAGAAGTTAAATACACTGCCCATCCTTCCCTTTTTCTCTTCGCACAGTGTCCTGGTTCGGCTGAAGCAGAACTA
>NW_009606857.1:0-2136 GCF_000690535.1 Cariama cristata | reverse complement strand
TCAACAGATTAGTATGTAGGATTTTCATGGGATTATGAAACGTATTTACCAATATAGTATCCTCTTCTTGCTAGCGTAGGTGTTTGGCAAAATTTTCTGCCTAGTTACACTGAAATAAACCTGTTTGACTGACATGACAGCCACGTAGCACAGCAGCGATGATTTGCCACAGTATCTTTAACTATGGGTCCTGTTTGAACTTGGCCTTGGTTTGCTCAAACCAGTAACTTCTATCAGTTCAAAAAATAGTTATTGTTTGCTCTGTTATTTGACACGTTTAGGGTCAGAGAGTATATTTGCTGAGTTTTCTGCTCTTTATTCTGTTCAAGAACAGATACTGCTTCCATATTGCAGTTCAGATGCACACTCTAAACTGTTGAGGCTATTCCAAGTTAGAAAGAACCTGGAAAGCACTGGGAAAGTGAATTTTTTTCAGTAAGAAATGTCTTTCTACAAATAAGAAGGAATGGGCTACTCTGCAGTCAATCAAAGGGTACTGAGAACAAAAAAAAATTAAACATTAACAACATGATAACATACTGGGAGTGATAAGAATAAGCTGAAAACAATAAATGAATTCTTGTTTTAGGCATAACTAAAAAAATCCATTTGTTTCAGTGTCATAGCAGGTGTTTTACTAGCCAGCAGGAGTGTTAGCCTAAATTTTCTCATGTTGGTCAGAAATACACAGGTAGTCACATGGAGGATTGAAAATTAGATGGAAATTAAATGTCAGCTACTGTAATTCAAAGCCTGCCCCTTAAAAAAAAGACAGGGAGCAATGGCTGGGGTGTTCTGCACATGCTTCTGGGTGCCTGTGTACATGTGTGCATGTGTAGTATCACTTTGAATAAAAGATATGCTGTTCTTTGGATTCTCTAAACATCACCCAGTTCTGCTATTAAGCAATGAAACAAAATGAAGTGTATAATTCACAGTCACTGATACTCTCAAGTTCACGTTAAAATAGGTGAATGACCTTAATATGCACGTTATTGCTTTACATCTTAATTCATATCTAGTAGCATCCCAGCAGACGCTTTGGATTTCTCTGGAAACCAAAGAAATAGGAGAACTATGTGTAGGAGAAGAAAACTGCATAGAGTGGTGCTGTTGCTATCCACCCAAACACGTACTGTCACTGTCGGAAGTGGTTTTCCCCGCAAGAGACATTAGAATAATGTTTATGGCCAGTGAGATTGTTTTAAGAGCACTAAAATCATGAAGTACTGTATGTGCTCTTTAATTAGGACTGTAATATACTCCATCTGGAGTGACTCATTTTTGCAGTCTTCTGTGGAGCTTGAATTTCCCACTTTCCCCTGCAATAAAGAGAACTGAGGCTTTTTTAGTGACTTCACCTTTAGTTAGATCCCAGTTAGCTGAGTAGTTTGTGGACGTTGTTCACAGACTGTAAGCTGAGTTTCCTGAAGGAACAACCCGTGGTTCTTATTTCCAAAGTCATACTGAAAAGCGTATGAGTGCTAGTAGAAATCTGTAGGTTTAATTCTCTCTGTATTGACATGGGGGCATTTGAACACTTACAGTGTAAATCAGCTCATGTCGCAGTATATCCATTCATCTCGGTTGTGTTTTAGAAGATAAACAGGGATGTCCGAGACTTTAGTTCTGAATATAGAATGTCTTCATTTAAATTTGGAAAAAAAAATGTGAATCTACAGTTTTCTTTTGTTAGGGCTTTGTGTAAGTATGAGAACTAACAAAAATGGAGGACTCTATCCATCAGAGAAAGAAACTATCTTTGATTCTGGGTTTTACAAGAAATGAAGATTGAACGAATTTGCTGCTTTATCCTTTACTCTAAATCACCATCGAAATCCCCTATCTCTGCATGTAATGAGATACCTACTTGACATGCCATTCAGCAGCACATGCCAAAGAGCAGAATCTATCAGAAAAAAGGCTGATTGATTTTTGTGGAAAGAATAGATTTTTATTAAGAGAGAGTCACCAGATGATGCTGGGGTGTCACCGTTTAAGGCTGGGCCGGCGCTTAAAGCGGGTGGCAGACGCTCTCTGTTGACCGCATCGTTTCCCAGAAGGGGAAGGAGAAGAGGAAAGGGAGAGAGACTTAGGGGTTGCAAACTTAAAACAACTTTAATGAAACAATAACAA
>NW_009606856.1:1083-1543 GCF_000690535.1 Cariama cristata | reverse complement strand
TGGTGATGAGAGATAAGCAAGCAGCACTGTGTGCGTGGGGAGTCTGTACTCCTCCTAATTGCACACCATCAAGCTTTTTTCCCCGTGTTTTATTGCTTATTCGTTAATATTTAGTTGTTTGATTAATACGCCTATACATAGTCATGACCTAGACCCGCTTTGTATTAAAATGAGTTTAAGAGCTCTTTTGTGTGTGTGCAGTGTCCTCTAGCGGTCGGGTTCAGGGGTCTTCAGATGAATTAAACGAATTTTCCTCAGCTTGTACTTTTCACCTTCATCTGTTGACGCCTGCTCTCTTCTTGTTTCAGAGTTCTGCTATTTCTCAAAACAAATTGGTAGCAACCCTTGTTCCCCTTTCAGACATATTTTTTGTTATCTCAGTATTGCGTCAGACTCTTAGTTTTAATAGGATACCTCCCTATATCTCCGAAGGTCACGGTTCATCTGTTTTCCCAGCGGT
>NW_009606856.1:0-387 GCF_000690535.1 Cariama cristata | reverse complement strand
GCCCAGGTAGCGGGACCATAAGCTTCGATAATTCTTTCTGGTGGCCATTCATCGTCTCCCCATTTCTGACTCCCACCCACTACTAATTCCCTTCTTTGTCTCTTTCTGTATTTCTCATATAAGGCTATTCCTAGAATTTCTTCTTCACTTCTGGGCAATAGGAAAAACCCAGGCTGTATGATTCCTATTGTACACGAGCCGTTCCACTTCTTGGGGAGCTTAGTGTAAGCTCTTTTTCCACAAATCCAAACTAAACCATCGGGCCTTATCCAGTCAATAGCACTATTTTCAGGGTTGTCCCAATAAGATTTTAGGATATCAATTCCTTTAAACAGGTTTTTCTGAGTATCATTGCACTAGCGGAGTTTTTCCCGTTGTTCATAACTA
>NW_009606855.1:0-930 GCF_000690535.1 Cariama cristata | reverse complement strand
TTTCAAAGCATTCAACTCTAAAGATACTACAACATTGCACGCACGACTTTTTACCCGCTTTGCAAAAGGGGGGCCAGCAGTGGCCTTGGTTCTCATGGGGATAAGTATAAACATGGGCCATTCTGCATACCAATCCTACTGATACTTCAGTAGCAACTATAAACATCGAGCGTTATCAGGCCTGAAGCGCAGACAGTGTCTGAAAAACATGTAGCTGTACTTTTAGAAAGTGCAGTTACTTAGAAGGGATTTGATAGAAAAGAAAACTCCTGAAAAGAGAAAATAGCCCTGTTTTAGCCAAACCAGGACAACGCTGATGGGAGTTTTGGAATCAATTTTTTTTCAGTCTGCTGCTTAGTCACTGCTTGTGTTTGGCTTACAAAGGGGTATACATTGAATCAAGCAACAAGTCACAACCATTGAAACTATGATAAATAATGCAAACAAAAAAATTTATTTTAACTAATTAAGATTGGGAAGGCATGAGAGTAACTAAGAAAAACTCTAATCCTTCTTGTTCTGTAATTTTAGATGTTAAGTCCTTTAATTGCTGAAATTTTTTAGAATTTTTTTTATTAATTGTGACTTGTCTGTCAAATTAAAACAACACATTTTCTTAAATTCTTCAGAGTCATGGTTATGTTTAAGGAGTAGGTAATTAATTGCGGCTCTGTTCTCAAGAGTAGCTTTTCTTATTTGTGTCATTCCAGTTCCAATAGTTGCAGGTGCCTGCGAGGTCTAATTTATATTTTTCACCAGAGCATAAGTAATCCTTTTTATTGTGTGATAATTCATAGCCATGCCAACTCCAGGTGCTAGTATGGCTGCAGCTGACATCTCATTTGAGCTCTATAGAGTGACCTGAAAGTCACAGTCTTCAGACAGTTGATGTATGCTTTTTTTTAGTCTGTTTATCATGTTCTGAGTCTT
>NW_009606854.1:3379-25153 GCF_000690535.1 Cariama cristata | reverse complement strand
TATAATAATAATATAATGATTCTGTAAAGAGTTCTTGAAGTGAACCCAACGATTTGATGACTTTTACTCAGTATGACTAGAAAATTACCATTGCTTAGAGATCTTTCGAGCAACTGAAAAATAAGATAAACACACAGGTCTACAGTGAAGCTGTGATCCCTGAAGTTCGGGTTTTCTGAAGAAGAGATTCTAACACCATCTCTGTGGGTTTCTGTCGTGAATCCTGATTTAAGATCCTGCCAACTATGCCAATTCGCCATGAATGGGCAATTTAGACTGCTTAAAGAACCACTTTCAAAGGTATCTGCAGAAGTGGTTTTATTGAAATATGATGTTATAAAAGTGTGACTTAACAGTCAATGGCAAGGTTCATTCTATTACTGTACTGCACAAAGGATATAACAATGATTCAAAACTGCCGAGACAGAATCAAAGTTCACAAGACAAAATCTTAGTGCACTATAGTACGAGGTTATGCACAGTATCAGTCACTTACTAAAGATCTGCAGTCGGCAAGAGGTCTCTCTGCCTCGAGGGGCAACCTGGAGAGGCATCCCAGCTCAAGGGGAGATCATTGCCGTGCAGCCAGTTGCCTAGCAGGGAGAGCTCAAAGAAGGCTCACTTAGGCTGTTGTATTTATGGAATAATGCATGGGCTCATGGTCAAATTACATGCGATGGAAAAGGTATGCATGAGATTCCTTGTACCCACAACTTTCTTTGTTCCTTGATAAGTGAGTCTTGGAAAAGCCACCTGCTATTCATGTGTTAATTGCACAATCGCTGTTCCAAGCTCATATGCATCGATGCTCACCCTGTCACTCTGTTCCTTTGAGGGTTTTCAGAGAACAGATTGAAACTAGAGAAGTTCTTGGCCCGGTTATGGCTTAGGCCTTTATCTCCCTTGGAGCCTGTACCAAACTAGCGCTACTTTGGTTAAGGAGTCGAGTGCATCCATCAGTTTCTACCTTTATTTTTCCAATACGTTACAGATCACGTACAAACCTCTCCCTATTGAAGTCATTAGGAGTTTCATTACAAAGTTCAGTCACGCAAGAACTTTAATGAAATTATATAGGTGGAACATTTCCTAATTTTTGTATTTGATTTCTTGATTATTCAACCTGCCATCTGAAGTAAATTATTCCTTAACATTTAATAAAAAGGAAAGTTCTATAAGACACATTTCATCAACATTCTGCTGACAATGGAAGAAGCGAAAAAGAGCCCAGTTAACTCTCACAGAGACTGGAGTGCTACAGAGTGTAAAGTACTAAAAACCTGGGAGTGTGTGTGTGTGGGCATGCAAAAACACTTTTTCTGGTAGATTATGAACACTTTTTTTTTTCCCCCCAGAACTCATGTAAAGTATAGCTGTATTTGAGCATGGGGAAATACACTGTATCTGTTAAAAACAATTCTCATAGCTACATTCAGAAAGAATAATGTTCCTGTCCACTGCTGTAAGAGGACGCCCTGATGTTAGCTCCAGAGCTACTAGTGAATATGTAATTATTGAATCAGTATGTATTTTAATATATATAGAAATTAACTCCCTACTACAAACCTTTTTTACTCCCAAAGTTTTTGTCCATACCAGGTAAGACCACCCTACCTTCTCTTTGCCCCTACGCACTGTTTCCTTATCTGTAAAGAGCAGTGACAGAGACTGCAGAATGTCATGCAAGCCCTGCCACTGCACAGCAAGCCACCACTTCCGAGAAAGATGTATGAGGAAGATGAAGGAGCACAGAGGTGTTTAACTTTCCAGCAGGTAGTCATTAACCCACAGAGAGCCTGGTCCCACCAATTCCAACCAGCCTGGAAATGTTAAAGAGCTTCAAGTCTCAGCTCAGTCTGTGGCTGAAACTTGGCAGCTCCAGAGGGAAATCAGGACACGGCCTGATGGGAAGAGAGGTGAGACAGAGCCAAGAGTCCAGAGAGAGGGTAGCTGGCAGTCAGGAAACAAAACATTGGTTTAACTACATAAAAAGCATCCTGTAACATTTCCATCTGTCTTCCTCACTATTTTGTAATTTTTCCACATTAATTGTTCCACCCAGAACAGGGCAACACTGTACCTCAGAGCTGAAGTTTGGTCTGCAGTGCTGCAGTGGAGAAGGAAAGGAAAAGAGCCAGGGAGGTTGGTGACTTGGGCATGGCTTAGCAACAGTAGAAAGATCACAGCTTAATTCAGTTGTTCTCCATTAAAAAAAAAACAAACACCACACACACCAAAAAAAAAGAACCCCAAACAAACAAAAACCACAAAAGCCACTTCTGGTGTTTACCTCTGCACCCTAGTGTTCTGTTCCTTCTTATTTCATGTATTTCATTTTGCTCCCAGCCTTGTTCTGGAGTGAGCTTACTAGACCTCTCCAGGTTGCAGTCCACTGTGGGTTCACTCTAGCTAGGGGCCACTCCATCTGGACAGTATGTATAATATTTTTTAACACTTTGGTTCATCGAACGCTACATGCCCATGAAAGCACCAGTATGGGTGTCAGTCACAGCCTAGGAGTACATAAAGCAATTTGAACCGGAGGTAAAAATTCTTGTGTCTTAAGATCATCTAGCCATTGTATGCTGGCCAGAAGAGAATCCAGCCACGCCCAATGCTATGAAAAGGGGTCGAGTTGGTCCTAGAAAATATCTGCCATAAGCAATGTGGGTGCAATCTATTCTACCTCCTCCTTTTATCAGTACAGATATAGCTACAGACACATTAGTTAAGCTCCTATATCAGTTGTCATCTGGAGGAACCTCCCACTCCACTGATTGATTATAGACAGTTTAAGGAGACCAGCCTCCTAATTTAATCATCTGAATGAATTGCCTGAAGAAGAACACTGTAAATAATTCCTCTGTGTGACTAAACTGATGGCATTTATTCCAATTGAACCAAACACGAGAAATCCAAACAGGATTTTGCACTGGGATGCAACCAGGACATTACCTGCAAGCACAGCTGAAAAAAACATGATGTAGAATTACAGTATCATCTTTTCTTTATGTTGGACATCACTAACGATAAGCTTCACGCAGGACTTTCCACTGTAGAATCTACACTACAAGTGTTTAGGAAACAAACCTTGGAACACTTGATGGCTGAAAATAGTATTATTGTTGTACCTAGTGCATGGCAAGCCAAAGATCACAAAGCACATTTCAGGCTACACTGAGAGTGAGCCCTAATTCTCCTATTTCCAAATGTGCTGTTTGGGTACGAAGCCTAGTTTCTCTCTGACGAGCAAAACCAATGTGAAATGTGAAACATAATATATGCTTTTCTCTCTATCAAAAGATTCATGGGTAAACGAAGAGCCTTTAACACATACCTTTTAGCAGGAAAAACAAACCTCCTGGTAAATCAGAATTTTTTAAGCATCATACCTTGGTTTAATCAAGGTTATATTAGAAGAACATGTCTAGCATTACAAACATTTCTAGCAAATTTCAACAGTCACTTAGGCAGTTCCAAAAATATTTCTGAAGAATAGATTTATTTTTTTTTTCCAGAAAGCCTCTGCATCATGTGGAACAGCACTAATTCTTTTAGTAGTGATTAGACAAAGATGTACTTCATTTAAGATAGGAGAGCTGGAAAAAAGAAACAAACCAACACTGTAGTTCACTGAATATAACCACATATATAGTTTACACTTTACCCTGGGGAGATCTGCCAGCATACAGACTTTGCAAGTGTCACTGTTAGACTAAAACATTATGACCAGTTAACTCAAGAACAGCGTTGAAGAGAGTTTCTGGGAGCAAAGAGAGTAAGAAAGGCTAAGCACAGGCAAAGCACTGAAAGAGAATTAGGGCACAACAGAACCATTAGAACATGACATTTCAAAAAGATCCAAACCTGGCAGACGGTCATCAGAACCGTAATAACGTATAGCTTTACAGAGCTTGATGGAAAGACAGGAATAAAACTCTGAAACAAAAACTAAAAGGAAAAGGGCCATTTCAGGACCATGCAAGTACTCTGAAACAGATGGTCCTTGGAAAGAGAGACAAGACTAGGAAAAAGAGGATGAGCAGCTGTTATTGATGCTTCATCTGAATGACTGCTAGTACTAAATTCTACATCAAAACTAGGATTGATGGGAAAAATGACATCACCACCAAGGAAAGGTATGCATCATTACCAGAGCACACGCGCATGTCTAGACATGTGGTTGGACAGCCAGAGCCAAAGACAAATTTGGAAGTCAGATGGAATGCAGAGGAGTCAAAAATAAATGAAGCAGAACCAGCCATATGAAAGCAGATGGTTTGAGATGCTGCTGGACAGACCTGACTCCTGCCTCAATGTGATTGCAAGAGTAGTGTCATGGGGATTCACAAAGTGAGTAATTAGAACATTTCTCTGTAAGCAGATTTTTTAACCTTCCCTGACGCTTCATTTCCAGTGAGAACAGTAAGTCTTAAGCACATGGTTGGGATTCACTGTAAGGAGTTTTCAAGAAAAGGAGCCATTTTAGTCCGCATTATTTCAAACTGACACACACGCAGTGAAATCTTAATTCTGCCAGGGACTAGACACTGAGAATTCCCTACTCCTTTACTTCATTTTTCAGGGTTCTCCTGTCCTCAGCTTCCTCCTTTCCAAAGGCCCCACTGCTCTGAAAGATTTAGCAACTGATTCAGCACCAAATAAGCTACTATTGGAAGTTCAACTGTGAATACATCCAGTGCTCTTGTGACAAACACAAGTGGGACTGTCAGAAACTGTCATGCCTTGAACTCCCCTGCTCTTTTTAAGCTTAATGAGCTGCACTATCCCAAAGGAATTACTGACTGAACTCCCTGACCTCCATCCATTACCCGCCTTCTGGCCATGAAGAACAGCATGTGAAGCATATGCAGACTTTCAGTCCAATAAAATTCCATAAGAAGAAAACCTCTATTGGTAGAATCAGCTTCCTTTGTCTGGTTTGAGCTCAGGTCACAACCATGAGCATGGCAACACGCTCTGTAATTCCAGTTCTCTGCGACAAGCCAGTTATCTGCATCAGGGATTCAACTGCTTAAAGTAGAAAGTACCTTTTATTCTTCCAGAAAACCTCTCAATTAGTTAGTCCCCAAAACCAACACACTTCTCATATTAATCTTTTATTAATTAAGGAAAAATATCAATATGACTCTGAAAGGTACACAATAGTTTCCACCCACACTAGAATTTTTCACAACCTGTGTTCATTCTTTTTTAATTTGAATCCTGCTCACAGATGGCTAGAATTGCTAGGGTCTTTGGGACATAACAGCTGCAGGCACTGGGTGGATATTTTTGGGCTATAACAGGATTCACAGTAAGGTAGAGAGCAGAAAAATCCCTATTTTAAAGATAATTTAAAGATAATTTCTGCCAATCACTTCTTTTGTCTCAGAGCCTGATCTCAACGATCTGCCACGCACAGCAGCTATCTTTACTTGCCAAGAATATTTGCTGCAAGACTAGGACATTACCTTGTGACTCTGCAGTATTCGGGCCTCCCCTCCAAGACACCATCGCTCTATAGCAAAAGAATCTGCAAAGAACAAGACTACAGTAGCCCTGTTACGAAAGTCCACTATACCAAACCTTAAGTCACATGACTGGTCCTAATCTCATGATCCTGTGATGGAAGAATGCAGATACAAATGACTGGTGGTTAGAGTAGGTGAGTATAGCAGAGGACCACATACACCTCTGTGCATGTTGTTAGCAGTCATATCACCATTTCAATTGAACTAACATTTTTTAAGAGACAAATTACTATTTGACTAGCTATTACTCACAACAGGCTGCAAGGTAGGCCAGTGCTCAACACTCACTGTGTATAAATGTAGGTTAGAAAGCCCTCTCGGACTCTGCTTGTAATAGGGCTGGATCATCAACACTTGCCTCTCCGGGACCGAACTGCTCCCAGACTGCTTCCTAGTCTTGTGGAACATTTTTAAGGACTCTTATTTCTCCTGCTTGAAAACATCACAAAGAGAGTAAATGATTAAAAATGCTCAGAGGTGTATCTTAGCCCAGCTAAAGGCAAGGGGAGCTTTGCAGTGGCCTTCAAATAAGCACAAAATTTCATCTTGAAAATCTTTTCATTTTTTACTTTGACTGGCAGAAGAGGAAAATAACAGTCAGCTAAGAAACCTGAATTACCCAAATGTATGAAGTTGTCTGTCTCGGTCATAGGGAATTTTGGCTCTTCTAGTCTGCTTATAGGGAGGTTTTTATTGCTTGAAATGAAAGACGGGGAACAGAAAAAAGAACCCAGCCTCTCAATCAAATATGGAGGCTTCCAGAATTGGTTTCCTCACATGTGTTATCGAAGCTGCAAGAGTAGAAATTATGTTAAATTTCTGCACATTTCTTCAGAACCTTCACTTTAGACAAAAATGATGGGTATGAAATTTACCTGGGATGATAAACATACAGTAAGAAAGAGTTTTAAGAAAAGGACAGACCTTCCTAAAGGGGGCGGTAGAGGGGGAGGTGCTGATCTCCTCCCCCTGGTGACCACCGACAGGACACAAGGAAATGGGACGGAGCTGCGCCAGGGGAAGTTCAGACTGGACAGCAGTGAGAGGTTCTTCACTGAGAGGGTGGTCGGTCGCCGGAACAGGCTCCCCAGGGCAGTGGTCACGGCACCAAGCCTGTCAGAGTTCAAGGAGTGTCTGGACAATGCTGTCAGTCATATGGTTTAGTTTTAGGGAGTCCTGTGAGGAGCAGGGAGTTGGACTCAATGATCCTTATGGGCCCCTTCCAACTTGACATATTCTATGATTCTATGAATATTTAGGTACTGCAGTTACACAAAATCTGTAACTGGACTATTTAATTTAGAATTAAATTTAGGATCTCAGTATCGTACTGCATGACACCATGAAACTTTACATCAAGATAGTCATCTTTAAGCTGTCACTTGCACCAATTTCTAGTGCAAAAATTGGTTCACAGACCTGCCAAGTAAATACTGAGACTGCCTTCTCAACAGAAAAATTAAGAGAGTTTATGTCCAAAACCAGGACATATTGTACAGGAAACACTTAATTTCAGGTAATTGTCTAAATTTGAAAAGAAAATAGAAAACTGGATTATCCATCAGAGCAATCCGGATGACTTCCTTCTTATATAAAAACGTAGGAATATCTCCTCTGACAAAGTGAATTATATGACAGTCTTAGTCCATTTTGTTGGATCTGCACCAATAATTAAACAATAATGAGGGACTGGATACCAGCCTAGTATCGCCTATGTGAGTTCAATGTTCTTGCTCCTGCTTACAGGGTCTTTGTAGTGGGAGTTTGTCAGTCTATTCTATCAATACCATTTCATTTAACCTAAAAATATGGTCTTGAGACAGCAAGCTAGATTCCTCAGTCCAGTTTTCAGGGTGCTCGTTATGGAAAGGGGGACAGCTGAGTCTATTCCCCATTCAATAAATGTTCAGCTATGCAGATAGGGTGGTAAGTTTTCAGTAAAAGAGAATGAGTTTGGTCTTCTAGGAGGCACAAAGAACACACCATTCATCGTTTACTCTAAACAGAAAGGCTGTTCAACTTCAAGCCTACAGGTCTGGCTCAGTTGTGTCCTAAATATATTCTACTAAAATCTACCTATTTAGTTGGGATTTGTTTGAAGAAGCTAGGTAAAACTGTGGAGAAAGTGATGCTGGACTCTTTAAAGTGAGTTTCAAATTGGGTATAGAGTACTAATTAATTGCTAACGAATAGCCATGCACACTTATGTTTCCATGGTCCTGCTCTCAGGGAGGTATCAACATGAGAAATGTATTTTGGAAGTTGCAGGAATAGCCTCACTCCAAACCTGGTGAACTGTCTCAGGCTGTTGGGAGGATCTGGAAGAAGATGCATCTGACGAGATAACAGGACTTTTTACAAGGGTGTGTAGTGACAGGACAAGGGGCAATGGCTTTAAACTGGAAGAGGGAAGATTTAGATTAGATGTAAGGAAGAAATTCTTCCTGGTGAGGGTGGTGAGGCAGTGGCACAGGTTGCCCAGAGAAGCTGTGGATGCCCCCTGCCTGGAAGTGTTCAAGGCCAGGTTGGTTGCTTGAGCAATCTGATCCAGTGGAAGGTGTCCCTGCCCATGGCAGGGAGGTTGCAACTAGAGGATCTTTAAGGTCCCTTCCAACCCAAACCATTTTATGATTCTATAATCCAGGAGAGTTGCAAGGAGTACAAAGGATAGGCAACCTCACCTCTGACATTCTGGCAAATCCTAACTAATCAAAGGAAGAAAATCTAAGACACTAGCAAGACAGACAGAAATAACAGCCAAAGACTTGTGATCATGACAACAGTTGTTCAATGGCATTGAATCTTAGCTATATTGTTAATGCAACATCTGCATTTCGGCTTGCTCCCAAAGCTCTGCCTAAAACAATCAATACTGGGGCTGGTGTACCACACGTTACACAAAGAAGCAGCACTCTCAAGGCATCCATTACACTCATCAGCTCACCCCTATGAAAGATACTAAATCACACCTATTCTTCGAAGCTAGAAATAAGTCTGACAACACTTTAAGGCACTGCACATGAAACCAAGCTGTTGTTTGCCTTGCTAACGTCATTCTCGATACACTGGTCTTTGGAGATTCCTACTTGTGGGCATGGCAAGACACAGAGCTTCACTTTGTGTGAACATCTGCTTTCCATGTACTACATTTTGCTCAGAGGTGTTCTGCTTCCCCCATGTTGGAACAGAACCCTTTCATACACCAGGCAAAAGTGTTGCATTTCATGCTCATTTCTATTCTCTTCCACATCCCTGATAAGGTTTTCTCTCAAGAATTGCTTTATAACTGTTAACACAGATGACACAGGTCCTGAAGTTGCCTGAGTGACCTTTTCCATTGTGTTAGTTCAAACAAACTAGGGCAAATTAGCAGAAAATCATCTGTGCATTTTTTTTACTTCCCAAAGTGTGAATCAGTTGGGGATATTGCTTTCTGTATTGTAACTTCAGCATTAAAGACTATTTTGCTATATGAGAAGTAATTTTTGTTGGTAGTAGTTTTCCTGACAATTTTTATTTTAGACGTTATTAAAGCTTAAGGCAATGCAATTACTATTTAATAATTACGGTTAGTACTAGCAGCACATCTGTTTGGTTTGAGAAGGTTGGCTCCGCTTCAGAAAGGCTAGACATCCATTTTATAAACATCTTTGACACCACATAATACATCAGTTGACTAAAAAAGAAACCATAAAGTTGCATGATCACAGTTTAGTAGTCTCCCAGCTCACTCTTCATGTCTACCAGGAAGAATGTATGAAACTTGAACTAAGCATGGAGGGTGTAAAACACTTCAAAAAAAAAAAAAAAAAAAAAAAAAAAAAAAAAGAAAACTAGGTAGTATTTCTCCTTTACAATTGCTTTGATTTTTCCAATTCATCAGATGGATTAATGAAGGGGAAGTTTCCCACTTCAGTGATTTTCCTCCTGTGAATGCAATAAGGACTTTGTTTTGAAGGCATTGCCAAAGCAGTTTAGGAATCCTCTGGAGTTCTGATGCCAGATACGCCTCTGACATAAAGAGGAACTAATGGCTGCAATCACCTTGCCTGCAGCAGCATCAATGTTTTTAAAATACAAGCTACTGGATTTTTTAAGGATCACTGAGATTCTATTTGCAAGGAAGAAATTTATTAACAGGGATGGGGGCCTCAGGAGTGGATTGATCTTTCCCATAACTGAAACATTCTTTGCAGTACATTTCATTTCGAATTCATATTAGGAAAAACAATTACTGACACTCACATGCTAGAATTGATTAATTTCCTGTCCCCTCTGGCTAAAACCTTACATCACAAAAGACTGCATAGCAGCACATCACCAGCAAGTTAGAATAGTATTTATTTACTTAGTTGCTGGAAAATACAATTTATATGCAATTTCAGTGAGGACTGCATCTGTTTCACTTTTTCCTTTCTGTTCAAAAATTCATGAGTGAACCATTCTTCCTAATTCTCATGTATGATGGAATCTTTCCCAGGATCTAGGCTTTCTGCATCACTTTAAGTCTTCAGACTCCTGAAAACTGTCAAAGGACAGAGCACTTGCTCAGGTCCTACTGGAGGACTCTCTGGTCTCAGATCTTCCTGCCTAACTGACAGTTCAGTTGCCCAAACTCCATTTATATTCAGTGAAAGAGACAGCCACCTCCAGAAGAGTAGTTCAGATGAGCTCATAAAACCTATTTCTCAACATTAATTACAAAGGAAACCAAAGGAGTCTACAGCTATGTTTTGTGCCAGTAGCGTTGTCTATATTACTAGACAAAGGTCTGCTTCCCAGTTTTCAGGGGTCACTCATATGCCTTAGTTGTCGCACAGTGGGACTAGGGCTGACTACACATTGGTCCAGTTCTATTCTTCATCTCATACTTTATTTTCCATGCAAAGGAAGGCCAGGCAAAAAGTGGGAAGGAGTGGGGCACCATGCCACATTCCAAGAGGTGCCCAGCACAATCCCTGGGGGGCACTTGCCTCATTAAAAGAAAAGCCTCTGGTGCCATCCACACTACAGACTCACTTTCACCCAGCTTGTTTCTTTCTTTTAATTTTCTTTCTGTCGTGGCATGACATATTCCTGTTACAAACAGCTTGCTCTTGTACTGGAAAAGAGAGATTGGACTGGCTGTATTCATCCGCTTGAAGATACAAACACTGCAGGTTTCAGTAAGGGTGGAAGACAGCTTTGGACCTACATCCTGAAGCTTCATGTATACCCACGACACAACATGTGAATGGCATCTCATGTGGTCGCAGCTCCCGGGGACAATCTCAAGTTCCACCCCAGAGAGCTCAGTGAGGTGTGGTCACCATGAGGTGACCACGTTCTGTGCTGTGGGGTCAGCACAGAATTAACCCACAGCCTCTCCCTCTGGGGAATTTGCAGCCAGCACTCAATGGTACTCTGGCACCACTGGGGCTGCTTAGGTCAGTGTTATGTCAGGAATGTCTTCACAAACTGTGCACACAGTGAAGACTGCACTACACAGTTCCTAAGCAGAATAACCTTTATTCTCTCTCTTTCTTCAAAGAGGATGCAAAACCAGCTCGTTCCTTGAAGCAGCCCGGACTTTAACTCTGCTCCAGTTTGAAGCAAACAAACCGGAGTATTACTCAACTTGTTCATTATGAGTGCTGAGACGCTCTTAACAAAAGGAGCTCCTTAAACCCGTATAAAAAGTATGGGGGAAAAGTGCCCTGGAAAACGGTTAAAGATCATGTTAGCTTCCCATAGGCAGAGGTTTACGAACACTGAACAGATTTTTTTCAAGCACAGAATCCTTTCCAAGATACTCTGAGGACAGTTCCGGAAAACAATTTTCAAGATAACATATTTAAGTTTAAATGGAGCTCAATTAAACTAAATGGGACTTTGATACAGATAATGATCTGCACACACTATTCCAGGGGCTCCAAAGCTAATTTCTATACCGTTCCCATAAGGAAAGAAAGAATGTATACTCACAGCTATTGAGAAGCATGCTTGCAAATAACACAGAGGGGGAGAAAACTGGCACTTGGCAGAAACTTTTTATCCAAAATTAAAAAATGTTTCTCAGTCAACATGGCTGGGCCAGGGGAAGAAGCAAGGGGTATACAGACCGTGCAGTTACGGTCAGGAGCAGAGTTATGCAATGACCCTACACCCTATCTGGCATTTTGGGGTGTTTGCACCTTTTTATCCTCCATCTTAGTTTTAAATCTTTCGTTCTCTTGAAATACTGGATTTTTAGTGGGTTTGGAAAGCTGTACAATTTATAAATTCCATGGTGGGCAGAAGCCCAAACATAACTCTGTTTTTAAATACAGCCACATAAAACGCTTCTCAAAGGATAAAGCCCAAACTATACATCAAATCAGTCAATCAATATTCTACAGCAGAGTCTGCATAATTACCTTTTTTCTTTGCTGTAATAGGGCCACATTGCACTTTATGGCCATCATTAATTATTGAAATAGTTTCCTGCACTAGCGTGCATCCATACATAGCACCTGCTATCAGTCTTCTCAGGTCAGAGTCTTCCCCACTGACTTGTGTCTGTCTCATGGCTATCTGTCTAGGCCCTCCAGCATTCCCCTGGGATTGCAGTCAAATCCTGTGCAACGTTTCCCTGGCTCACTCTTCAATCTGTCTCCAAAGTCCCTAAGTCTTTTGCAATCAAAACCAACCTGTCTACACTTCATTATAAATAAATACCAGGGAGTTTCAGCCATGTTTATGAATGAATACAGCTTTGCCTTCCTCCAGTTATACAAGGATAGCTGCTGGCACGAAAGTTTTAACACAACAAAATTACAAGATACACACAACTTGTCACCAGTGGGGGGACCCCACTCGAACCACAGCACTGGGTGTTTGTTCCACAAACAGGTATTTGTAAGCATGTTTTAGGTGGTTACCAGGAATATTGTTGGGTGGCCTGAGACCTCTAGTTTCTTGAGTTCTTAACACGCAAGCCATACAAAAATCAAAGTGGAAAACTCTCCCAAGATGAGCAGTCTTTCCTTTTCAGCACTTACAAAATATCAATTCACTTTCCAGATGATAGTAGTAGTATTTGGGCGTGTGGTTTAGCTTAATTTTTTAAATATAAACTCACATCTTTTGTTCTTGATTCTTGTAACTGTTATATAAAGTATCCTCCTGTTTGACTTTCTCTTTTTTAGTGCCTTCTCTTTTCAGCTGCAGCCTGGCCTCCTCTTACATACAATGAGAGGAACGGCCTCCATTTTTAACATCTGTTTTTTTCTCATATGTAGCCGGCTGTTGCTTACTCATACTAACTTGGTCATGATTCTTCACAACAGTAAATGCAAGAAGCAATCTACAGCATTTTTGGTATCGTTAATAAACAGCACCTAGATATCGACCTGTATACAGAAGTTGTAGACACACATTTGAAGCATTTCAATTTGTACTTTTGATTTTCTCAGTGCTTAATGCTACCTATCTTTAAGCGTCAAACTCATGTGACAGAGAATTTCTGAAGATTTTGCAATAATTAAAAAACAAATGACACTTTTAGCCGGTATTATTTTCATTATTTCACATGATTATTGTCAGAGGCATCTGTCCATATTAGATCCTAACCCTGCTTCTCTGCAGCTGTGCACCTCATCCCAGCTAAAGAAAAAAGACAGGCAGGATACCCTGGTAAGCCATGAATTACGGAGGGAATAAGTTCTTTGGTAGGTGATATCCCTTGAACATACTCATTTAGTATCTAAACCTGCATCACTTGTCCCTACCCCTTTCTGACTCAACAGGTTTTTTATCCCAAAGGAAGAATTTCTGAAAAAGTAATAAGCTAGTGAAAGTAGGGCTCATTTTAGAATTACAGTTTTATTAGCCACCACTGCTGTTCTGCAGCTTTCACTTCCACAATTCCCCAGTGGGGCAAAACACAACAAGCACTTAAGAGTACCTAGCAACAGTACACAACAGGTTAGGACAGAGAGCGAAGAACAACTGCAAGAGGAATTAAAAGTAGGTGGTAAACAACAATCTCATTGATATTAGGCCACAATACAGAGTTTAGCACTTCCACTCCTATGCAAAGTTCCAGAAAGTCTTTCAGCACTCTAATAAGCCTGTTGTTAGGTTTTACACCCTCTCAACTCTGACTGCCACATTGCTCAGGATGAACCCACTAATCCAGTCACAGTTGCCAGGTCTACTTGAGGTCTGCCATCACAAAGCAGTTAGGCATGATTCTGTTTCACAAAATCCTGGTTAGATCTCACTGGGAAGAACATGAAGGAGACAGATCACTTTCCAATGTAATACTGTTGAAAAAATTGTGTTAGTTCCTTCACTAGGTCCATCTAAAAAGAAAAATCAAAGCTCCTTTTCCAGCCAAAAGCCCACACGGGTTTAAAGTTCAGTTGCACTGTGACACTGCAGGACACAGCTTGATTCTTCACTGCACTGCCCTGCATGCGCAGTGGTTCACAGCTGTGCAGGAGTGAGTGCAGAACATCTGTGCACATCCGTCAGTGTGCTTTGGGCATGTTTCATACTCCCTAATGGACATCCTGAACCTTGTGAGAGCTGAAACCACTGCAAACCAGGAGCAAGATGACATAACATTTTCTCTCTCTCTTTTGGTGTTTTTTTTTTTTTAGTGTCAGTTTTAACTTAATTAGCCTTTGTGATTGCTAGGTTTCCACTTAAGTTACAATAGCTTCAGCAATTCTAAACTCCCCAACGCCCCAGTAAATGGGCTGGCTGCCTGAAATAGTTACGGCAAAGACCTCCTAAATATTACCCCTTTCCTCTGGGTAAGCTAAAGTCTTGGAGATATCTGCATGGAGGAAATTCCTAAATATAGCCAGGTAAATTAAAGAGAGAATATTGAAAAAGATGAACCACTTGTGTAACAATTTAAATAAGAGTATATGAACCACAACCTACAGTCAAGCACAGTTAGCAACTGCTTTCATGTGCTGTTTTGTAAGACAACTTACCTTGACTTTCTTATTGCCTAATGAGCACTAAGAAAAATAAAATCTAGTTTACCATAATCGTCAGAGATTTTTTTTTAACCTACTTATTATTCTAATTATCATGTTGATACTAATCAGTTTAGGCTTTCCAACAATATTATCAAGCTTCTAATAAAATTACATAAAGATACATTAAAAACTCTGTGGAATATGTTTCTTAAATAATTTCTAGTCCCTGTTCAGGAAAAGTCAGCCTAGGTCTGAGATTTTCAGTGCTCAAGAGTGTGCACATTTCAAAAACTCAGTGTATGCATATTTCAAAAGCTCAGAACTGTCAGAGTCTATGAAATTAAGGGCTGTAATATAAAACTGATCAGCTCAAATCCCATGACTCTGCAATCAAAAACAGGAAGTAGTCATAGGGTCAAATCTTTACAAAAGCTGTAAAAAAAACCTTCAGGTTATCATCCCTAAACGACAGTGACAAAATTCAAGTAAATGCATTTAGGATATGGCAAAGATACTGTATGCTTGCACTATCTTATTTCAGCTGCCATTCATTTGCTTTGAATAACACACTGAACACATCAGTTTACAGCTACAGGAAGTACTATTTCATACAGAGATTCATACTAGGAAAGTTTCTTCCATTCTAAAACACACTACAGTTTGTAAAATACTCCTCATATTGAAAACAGGGAATACAAACTTCTCAAGCACAGCCACTTATTTTTGTATATGAGCATATTGTGACACTAATTTCTGTTTCCAACCACCAGCTGCTACTGTCTCAGCACTCAAAAGAATAAGAAAATGGCTGGATTTTTCACCTGCAAACTTCCTGGTTATATTATCAGAGAGTAATGCAACTGTTTCTCTGGGTCTCAAGTTCTGGTTCCTTGCTGAGTGCCACAGTCCCTCTGTGCAGAGCAATCAACAGCATCTGCAAAACCAAAGGACACCAGGGTTGAATTATTCAGAGTGAAATACTGGCCACTATTCAGAAGGGAAAAATGAGATTCCCGGAAATACTCCTATTTGTGTTCCATCATTACTGAGTGAGCAGAGCAGCGATGTTAACAAGTTAGAGCGTCTGACTTCTCTGCCTACAGGAACTCTGCAGTATTGCAGGTGCCCAAAAATGATCTACGCACAGGCTGTGTAATCTGGTGAATACGGTGCACTGGGAAACATTACATTGCAAAACAATAACAACAATAATTTCTTCTTTTGCAAAAGGAAGGCTTCTGACAAAACCTGCAGAGAATTAGAGGGTATGACACTGGCACAGAGTGATCACAAAGTTCAAAATATTAACTTCAGGTATACTAATCCTACCTAACAGGCCACATTCCCATTGTATCCCCAGGTCCCTCACAATCTTCAGTGTACTGATCATGACAGTGTCTCTGGGTAAAGGGGAAGAACAAATAAGCCTTGTGCACACACACGTGCAACTTCAACCCAACAGGGCAAGGTCACACTTTTCTAAAACTGGTTATCAATTTTGAATTCCTTGAGTTTTTTTGTTTACCCACTTGAAAGAGCCAAAAATATTCCAGTTTTGAGAGAGTGGTAAGCATCATCCCCTCGAAAGCTGGTACAGCCCAAATCAGCTTATGACTTCAGAAAGAATCTAGCATAAGTGAAATTGTCCAAAACAACACAAGTCTGTGGGAAAGCAAGTCTCCTAGAGCTCAGGCGAGACATCTACCTATCAGATTCTCATTGCCCTCCACCTTGCTCTATGATCTCCTTGGACTGCCTATGCTCCCGTGAACTGAAGAATACACCTCAATTTATAAAGTGAAAGCATGGATTCTGGAGACGTTTACAGTGTATGTAGCAGTAAATCATATTTGCACATAGTTTCCATAGTCCTCCTCCTCTCTTTTCCTTTCTATCATTTTTACTACCATTTTACTAGCATAAGTCAATTTAAGGTCACACTGAAATTACAGCTGGTTGTCTAACATTTTCTCTGTGTATAATCCTTATAAATTCCAAATATGCCAGCACACAATGGTGTGACAGGAATTTATTAATAAATAAAACTAGTCAGAGATAGAGCATCACCTGTTTTCTTTACTGTAAAATGTCATCAGCTGTATATGCTAAGCCCCCCGTATAAAAGAATTTCTTCAGACATTTAAAGGTCATGTATTACTTTACATAGTTACTACGCTGCCCTCGCATATTTGGACTTTTTTTTCTAAGAGATTAACGAAAGAAACAATCTTTATTCAGTCAGCATCATTCTTTTTTTTAAGGTGTTGAAGTTAGCTATGTTTTTTCTGCTCTCCTTATCAAATGAATAGTTATGAGCTACACAGGAGGTGACAAAAGCCAGGCGGCTTATCTAAAGTGCAGCTCTCTGGAGGTGAACTACCACCTAGCCTGTGGCTCAAGGAACTTGAAACTTCTAGAAGGGGATATTTAGAAGTTCAGTATTCCCTCCTGATCACTGTGTCCTCCATGAAATCACCTGAATGTAATTGCCAGAGACTGACAATGTTAAACATCATTCTGACCTAAAAGCAGTATCGCATAAATACAGGGAAATGTGAATTTGTCGTAACTTGACTTAAAGTGGAAAAAAATGACAAATATAATTTGCCTGACTTGCCATGCTACTGACGAATGCTGATGCTTTGAATGAAGTCAATAATTTTCTTCATGTTTTTCAGGGTCTTCTTTTGAGTGAAAAATCACAAAGACAGCACTCTGTGAAGCTCTAACCATTGCCATCTAAACTCTGCTTGCATGGTTCAAGGTATGTTTTGAAAGAGTTTGGCTAAAAACTACAGTTATTTTATAAGATATTTTGCTTTGGCTTAGCTAACAACACCTTTACTATATACTTCCTTCTACGGGTGTTACTAGGGCAGCAACACAGCTATCTGTGCTAACAATCTCCACTCTCTGAAACCAACTTCAGATAGATTTCTCAAAGGTCACAGATTACTAGTGCGAAATTCTTATCTGCCTTCTATCTGGCTGCCACACCAAGAGGGTATTAGTATCAAGACAGACAAGCAGAATTGCCAGTCTACCACTGGAGGCTCCATGGCATCTCCTGCAACTTTGCCTCCTTTGAGGAACGTGAATTAAGACAACAGGAATCCCAAGAATGGGCCATGGCTTTGCTTGCCTTTCCCTGCAGACAAAACAGTCTGTATGCCCCTGGAATCAAGAAGGAACATGACTCCTGGAGTTACTTGTTGATCCTTTCCACGCAAAGCAGCTCCTCACCCTTTTTTTTCCTCCTATCACACAGTATAGCTCTGACCATCCATAGGAAATTACCTGTTTGGCACCTGCCCTCCAGATACTCTGACTTATTAGGCCATTGGTCACTCCATCTTAACAGCATTTTTTCTCAATATAGAAAATTGTCATTAAGGATGCCTGGCTATGAAGGTGCTGTTAATGAATTCTTACTGAGCAGTGACATCTATTATTTGTTACCAAAACTGATGTGGGCTCTACAGCAGGAACTGACCTCAGCAGTCAGTTCATATTCATCTCTGATTACTGGAATGGGACCCCACGTTGGAGCAGGCGAAGAACATAAGGAGGAAGAACCAGCAGAGACAAAGCGTTATGAACTGACTGCAACCCCCATTTCCCATGCCTCTGAGCTGCTCAGGAGGGAGGAGGTTGAGAAGTCAGGAACAAAGCTGAGCCTGGGAAAAAAGGGAGGGGTGGGGGGGAAAGCGGTTTTAGATTTGTTCTTGTTTCTCATTACCCTACTCTGTTATTAACTGGAAATCAATTAAATTAATCTCCCCCTGCTAAGTCTGTTTTGCCCATGATGGTAATTGTTGAGTGATCTCTATGTCCTTTTCTCAACCCATGAGCTTTTTGTATTTTCTGCCCGTTTTGTTGAGGAGGAGGAGTGATAGAGCGGCTTGGTGGGCACCTGGCAGCCAGTCAAAGTCAACCTGCCACATAAGGTTAACCACAAGAACAAAAAATGTCATTTTTTAGACTGTTCCTATGTCCTGGGTTGTTCAGATAGATGCCTGGCACAGACATATGACTGAATGCCAGATATACAAGATAACAGCCACAGCCAGTCAATGGCTCTTTGAAGGTCAACTTGTCCTCAACCAGTTGCTCTGTTCTTCATGTCAGATGAAAAAGACTGTAGGTATGATATGTGTATCCTATTTCTTGTTAAGTAAAATGAAGAAAAGGGAAATATCTATGTTCAGCTCCACCTGGAACAATTCAAGAACATTTCAACCAGTTGACAAAAAAAATAAAGGAAATGCAGCATGAAGTTTTTCATTTTCCAGACCCAAATATACTGGGCATGAAATCTCCAATGATCTCCCACCCCCACTCACATGCACTCCAAGTTAAGGGTAGAGTTTTTTTCTCTGGATGACATTTTAAGGACAGGCTGCCAAGCCCATCTGTCCCCTCATTTGCAGTTAATTCTTGTTTGCATGAGCTTTCCACATGCTGTTCAATTTTCTGGTAGAGAACAGTTCGTTTTCTTTCTGCAATGGGTTTCCTTTCTGAGAATATGTTGCCCTCCCACCACCTGGGGAGCTGCAACTTTCACACAAAATTATGGGCGATCAGTATTTCTGAAAAATAACCAAAATGAATATTTAATACACTCAAACACTCAACAACTCAAAAAGTCATGTCCTAGCATAATTCAAGTGGGCATCTTAAAATAGAAGCACCCAAAGTCAGAGAGCAGTTCTGGCCTATGATCTTCTGTGACATTATTAAAGCAGTTTTGTCAACTGCCTAATGAATTCCACCACCACATCTGAAAACAACACCTCCACTACATGTGATCTGAAAACAATGCCTCAATCCCTAAATACCTATGTAACAGATACGGCCACTCAAATAGTTCTGATGACACTACCAACCACAAGAGATGGAGACCTCAGCTCCCCAAACACTGTCTTGAGTCATGCTGCTGCATAACTGTAGCTTTAATAACTTTGTCTTTAAAATCCTCTACTACAACAAAACTAAGATTTTAACTGAAAAAAAAAAAAAAAAAAGGCAGATTAATTTTGCCTTTCCACTATCAGAAGAGCCGAGCCGTAGGTTTTTAAGGAAACTATAGGAGCAAAAAATCAGACATTATCATATTAGAAAGACACTCTAACTCCCATAGAGAAAAATGAATCACTCTCTCTTATAAATAGCAATAGTTGAAAAACGCCCTTTAGAATAACAACTACAATTAATCTTTGTCATCAGATTTTGTAGTATCTTCTCATTGTCTTCAGTGCAATGAAATATGCTGCTGTCTTCTTAGTACATGAAATATTATCATTATAGATTACTAGATTCTCACAATGCATTTCCTTTGATCAGATTTATTAACAATCTATTCTGTAAGTGGGACAACTCATTGACAGAATTTCAGAAAACAGTTCAGATTTATTACTTTCTGTCCCCCCACTTTTCTTCTTTTATAATTTTTTTTTTTTCATTTATCTGGTATTATACAATAAAAGACAAAGTAGAGCTTGATTATACAAAGATTGTGTATGTCAAATTTCAACCCAGAAGGAATTCTTATAGGCAAACTATCTGCATATTCAAGCTTTCAATTCCAGATTACTTACAGTAGGGTTTTTAGATGGAGAGAGGGGTATCTGAATAACAAGAATATTTACCATAATAAAAGGAAATTGTTTTTGGAAATTAATAAATTGCAATATATAGATCTCACCACAGGAGAATCTGCAGATACTTCATGAACTAACATTGATTAATGCACTTGAGGATCAGAGTGTAATTTTCTCCATTATCAGATACATTTCAACTTTAGTAATTACCAAAGAATACAGCATATGCTACCCACTTAATGGCATTCTTTGCATAGAACACTAGAGATACGTCTTTACAACCTATGCACTTGTGTCTGTTTTACAGAGTACCCAATGCACTTCGTCCATCTTCAACTTGATAGTTTCTTGGCAGAACCTTCTACATTTCTCTTTCTCTGTCTCTCTCTCATCCAGCATTTTACAGTTAATGATGCTGTTTACTTGTTGGTATAGACAAAAGGACAAATTGCATTGGCTGTTGCTTAAGGTTTGCTTGATACTCTGAAAGTTAGGTTATTATCTGTTAGCCCAAGCTGAGACTTTCGGCAAACAGTTACTTTTACGTTCGCAGCCTTCAACCTTTTACACTAAGCACCATAAAATCTGAAATAAATTTCATTTTATTAACTAGAAACTATTTTCCTTTGTCTTCTTAAAATATGCAAATGACCTCTGCTTTCCCATATCTTAACCACTGAACACATGGAGAGAACCAAGAGGCTTAAACTACATCAAAAGAGATTTAGGTTAGACCTCTAGAAGAAAGCTTTTCTGATTATATGAATAGTGAAACACTGGAAGACACCACTGAGAGAAAATGAAGTTGTTGCCATTAGGTGGTAACAAGCATCTTTAATGGAAGATTTTCAGGGAGGGGTTATATTTCTTTATTAGACTAAGTGAAATAATTGCCAAGAAAATTACATCTCTTGGGGCACATTAGCCCTTCTTTAGATAGAATAACAGCACAACAAACATCAAACTAAGTTCAGGTTGAGACTAAATTAATTGACTAAATAAATTGAGGGACTAGATTGCATCAACAAAAGAGTAAAGGTGTAACGAAGATAGTATACAAGGAAAATTATACACGATCATGAATACAGTATCTTGATTGAGCTTTCAATTTTACTAATCCATATTAGAAATTTCAGTCTTCACTTTTATTTTCTGTAAATCATCAAAGATCAGGACAAAGCAGTCGGAGACAGAGAGGTTACTTGTCAAAAACATATACATGCTTATAGCTACTCATTTCTGTTCTTTATCAACTGCCCATGTGAATGTATTCTGCTGCAGAGAGTTTGTTCATTTTCACTCACACTTTTCAAGAATGTGGTGAGGGAGATACACCACAAAAAATACTCTTACGTGTGACTCATACAAGTGCCCTTACAGCAGAAATTTCACTGCAATGGAAATGTGTTTGTCACTCTTACAAGGTCTCGTTTCATTTAGTGTTTGTTGGTTTACAGGAAGTACATCCCTGGTGACATGTATGGCCAGGTTGGGAGGTTGGAAGGTAGGAGACTGAATCCAGGAAAATGTCATTTTAAAGTCTCATTTTCTTCCATATAAATTGCTGATAACTTCTAAAAGATATTTCAGCATCAGACAGCGTGCAACTCTTGCTTATATGTTTTGCAAGACTTTTCTCCTTGCATCCTAGTGACAGAAAGTTGGCTTATTGAAAAATATGATTTA
>NW_009606854.1:0-3348 GCF_000690535.1 Cariama cristata | reverse complement strand
AGAAATGGCTTTGATGTAAGTCCTCTTTGAGTTTCTGAGGCAGATGACAAAATCATTTTTTCATTGACAGATGTGATAAACATCCAGACTGTCAGATACAATCAGGGGTTTTGTGGTGGTTTAGAGGGTTTCTGATTTTCTGGATAAAGGTGTTTGGGTCAAGAGGTTTTCTGCATATAGCAGATTCTAAGTTGCAATTTTTATAATGCTCATGTAACTGAAAAAAGTTGATGATGTGAACTGGTACTCCCAAGACAGTTTCATATCAGTTGTTATTAATAAGATACTATGAAAACAATTAAAGTTCCCTATCCACGTAAGCAAAGTGATAGAGGTGATCCGCGTTCGGTACAGCAGTGATTTAGCAATTCAGTATTGTATTCAGAAGTATTCAGAAAATCTTCCTAGCATTATTCCCAAAATATGCCAGTTAGTTCAAGAACTATCTTGATGTCCCAGACTATGCCAAGAACCTAAAGAAAACGGTGGCTGTTTAAACTGGACTTAACAGACAAGAGCCTGGACGAGATGATCTGCCATGGCCCCCTCCCTGAATCACGCTTCATAGTTCAGTGTTTCATACATATAGTAAGAATGTAAAGGGAAATTCTACACAATGTTGAGAAATAACTTTGGATTCACAAAGGGGATAGATAATCTAGCGATTCATGTGGCAAGCATACAAAAAGAGAGATAGCACTCTTGACTGTTGAGGGGAGTACAGGATGGCTTCTTTCTGAAACTGGGAAGGTGTTTACCCAAATACAGCTTTCAAAGTGCAGTAAGAAGACCAGTAAAATGCAGATACAGTGATAGATAAGATGGTCAAAATCAGAACTTGTTTGTGCTGGTTTTTAATTCATACCTCTTCCAAAACAGAATGTAAAGATGGTTAATAAATTCAGCTTTACATTCTTTCCAAATAAAAAGAGGGTTATTTACATTTGACCTAATTAGAAGAGGAGTTGAGTATCTTCAGGTGCTTCAGACTTCAACTAAAGATAAAAATATTCACTATTGTCTATAACCATAAACAACAGCTGCACCAATATTCTAGCAAATTTATAGAAAATAAAACATTTTAAATCAAATTCTGCTTCCTTATAGCACCATCTTTTTCAGTGGAAAGTGGATGAGACTGTAAAAATTAGTCTGAAAATCATAGACTTTGAGGAACAAGTAATCTAAAGCTTACATGATTAGAACTTTTAACAAGATTTAAAAATACTAAACAGCATTAATTGTGTTTTCCAAACCAACAAAGCTAATATCAAAAAAAGAAATGTGTTACCATTGCACAGTATTCCACCTTAGACTCCAGGTAACAATAAAGCTTGTCCTACCTCTAAAATAGTTTTACTTAGTCATCTTTCCCCCTTCAGTTTCTGGAGTTTGAATTTAGAGATTATACTTAGTATCTCCAAATGAAAACTATTCATCCTTCATTGCACAAAAGGCAACACTTTGTGCTGATCAGGATTAGTGCTTCCTTGACAAGATTATTTTTAGAAATCCAAACCTTTTTAAAAACTTTTTTTTAAAAAAAAAATACATCATTGAATTTGATTGCTATTTAATAACAAAGATGCACATTAAAGATCTTGTCTAGTTTTAGGATAAAAGCTCTCTGCTCATACTACAAGATCTCACACCACATGACCTCTGGAAGATGATCTGAAACATGAACTTGTCTTTATAAATAAAGATATAAAGTCAAGGAAGAAATTCAAGCACAAAACTTATGCTCATGAGAATTTTATCCACCTTAATGAACTCGGATTACATTCCATTTATGGTAGTACTTAGGATACTAAATAATCATAATTTAGTAGAAAACGTGCATAGGTCACACTGGCACTTTTTGTGGTAATACGATATAACTGTAATTGCATACAAGGCTGAAGTCAGTAGAAGAGAGTTGTTCAAACATTATTTGAAAAGATGTCATTCAACAAAGCTTTGTATGGAACTTTCCAACACACATCTTAGGCGAAACCTGAGGACCTGCAACCCTGTTCTCAAAAGGATCCTGTTCTCAAAAAAGCTGCAAACTATTGTAGAGTGTGAAAGTCTGTGTTACCTTTGATCTCTGTGAATGCCAGCGATGTCAACAGACACTTCTGTCCGGATTAAGGGTAACACACAAGGCTCTGGCGAATAGAGCTACCGTTTCATCTTTACCTTTAGCAATACTACAATGTTGTTTCTTTTTTTCTTCACAGTAGGGAGCAAAGCAGAGAAAAAACCTTTAAGAGGAGCCAGGGATCTTCAGCCAAACTCCCTCCTTAGCATGAATTCTAATGCACGAGCCCTTCAGGGAGCAGCTGATACCTGCTGATTCATTCTGACAGATGCTATCAATTCACTGCACATTTTCAAGGGAAGTGATGCACAGGTAGCTTTAGGCAAGCAGGAGTCATAAAGAATCCCATGTTCAATGGAGCCAGGATGAGTTGCTCTCTCAATTCATTCATTCTTGAATACTCCCCTCTCACAGTTCCCTATCCTAGCCTATACATGTACATGTACAGCCACCTCACCAGATCATCTTGGAGGTATTACTCTGCTCTTCATGTGACCCAACGACCCCATCCCAGCACATGCTGTAGAAAGTCAATCATGCTCTTTGCTAATAGGTCAAGTATTAAATAAACATAACAATACCACTTCTGGATAAAGGCTACAGCACAGGGAATGTCTCTCCAGAGACAGAAAAGACTCTAAGGAAAGCCATGGGGAACTTGAAGCTTTAAGAACAAAACTGGATACAGCTATTAGTTTTTAGAAGCAAGCTGTAGCTTTCCTTGAATATTAAGAATCGAAAGACTTTCTTTTAAGACCAGCACAGAAAGAGACTGCAGCTCCTCTGTCAATGACTGTGCAACGATATAGGTAGCAACAATTTAATTCCTACATTCCATACCTTGTGGATTAAGCATATAAAAATAAGCAAAAATATGTAGCTCTGGTTAGTGGTGTGTAACGAGTTTTAGCCACCTCATCTCACTTCCTTCTCGCTCCCTCATGGCTCTCATTTCCTCCTCCTCCTAACTGTGGAAATGTCTGTACCCATAGCCAGGACTGATTCGGAGGTCCTGCTCGATCACCAGCTTCACAGACAATAATATGACCAAAAAAAAAAAACCACAAAAAACCCCACCACGTTTTCTCATGTACCTGGAAAACACACTGAATTCCCAAGAGCTGGGCACAGTGTGGACAAAACTGGCGTGCTCAAAGGAGTATAACATTTGCAGGACGCATAACTTCAACGACTTGGGCTAGTGTAGTCAAAGCTAACTCCAAAACATCAACTCATAAACCTCAGGGCAGCCTGCAGCCCCCGCC
>NW_009606853.1:336-48828 GCF_000690535.1 Cariama cristata | reverse complement strand
TGACTATTAACCAGCTTTCTTGGGCCCCTTGTCCCTCCAAGGCTTTATCCCATGGTACTCTTCTACCAAGCAGCTCCCTGAAGAGGCCAGAGTCTGCTCTCCTGAAGCCCAGGGTAGTGAGCTTGCTGTTCACCCTCCTTGCTGCCATAAGGATCTTGAACTCCACCATTCCATGGTCACTGCAGCCAAGGCTGCCCTTGAGCTTCACATTCCCCACCAGCCCCTCCTTGTTGGTGAGAGCAAGGTCCAGCACAGCACTCCTTCTCATTGAGTCCTCTGTCACTTGGAGAACGAAGTTATCATCAATGCATTCCAGGAACATCCTGAATTGCTTGTGCCCTGCTGTGTTATACCTCCAACAGATACTGGGGTGGTTGAAGTCCCCCATGAGGACCAGGGTTTGTGCACGTGAGGCTGCTCCTATCTGTCTATAGAGGGCCTCATCCACCAGGTCTTCCTGGTCAGGTGACCTGTAGCAGACCCCTACTATAATCTTACCTGTCCCTGCCTCCCTTTCTTTAATCCTGACCCATAAGCTGTTAGTCAGCTCCTCATCCATCCCTAGGCAGAGCTCCATGCACTCCAGCTGTTCATTGGCATAGAGGACAACAGCCCCTCTTTGTCTCCCCTGCCCCTCCTTGCAAAAAAGCCTGATCCTTCCATTCCAACACTCCAGTCACAGGAGCCATCCCACCACGTCTTGATGATGCCGATAAGATCAGAGCCCTGCAGGTGTGCACACATCTCTTAACTCGTTTATTCCCCATGCTACAAGGATTTGCATAGAGGCATTTAAGTTGGCCCCCTAATGAAGCTGACTTACTGGCTGGAGTGGCTGGGATTCCTTTGTGGTGCTTTTCAGGTGCTCTCCTGCTGACCTGTTATCCCTCTCCAGCTTCTGGGCATGTGTTGGTGGCCTCAAACTGCTAGGAGTGTGATGGATTGAGGTTCCCATCATGCAGGAACTTTAGTTTAAAGTTCCCCATAAAGTATGAGCGTTCTTCCAGAGCCACAGAAGTCTTTATCCCTCAGAAACCCTGTATACTAGCTACATTGGGCATTTTCTGAATATCTGTTTCTCCAGAGTTAGACTGTCAAGGAGAAGATACTCAGAGCGTGCCTAGTGCAATGAGTATAAAGATACAGTTTTCTGTGGAACTTTGTTTTCCCTGCCCACACCATCTTTAATAGTCTGTCAGACATTTGTTCTCTGCAAACTTTCCTCGCTACTGTGCCTGATAATGCTGTGGTTGAAGAAGAAGGGCCTTTTCTTAATTCATTTGCCTGGGACCTGCAAAGACTGCATTTTTGTTCCTGGATCTGCCATCCGTTTGCTGCATGTTCAACAGGATTATACTTTGAAGTGGAAGAATTGGTAAAAACAGCATCTTGACTGTTAGGAAGCAAATGTATACTCTTACTGTCCACTGAGATGATAAATTCGGGCATATCGCTTAATTGATTATGCCTGAATTATGAGTATCAGTGGTACAAGTGCTTTGTTTTCATTCAAATTAAGATGTTCTTTGATATTTATCATACTAATGGTGTCTAGACTAGCTTATGTTCCTCATCCTGCTCTTATTCTTGAGAAAGTGTAGAATGCTGTAGCCAGTTCTGAAATCTGGGCGAAGCATGGAAAGTGGTATGTGGTTGTCTTGGCTATTGGGCTATACTGAAGATCTTACATTGGTGTTGGTCAGTTGATTGTTAAATCAGAGACGGTCATGTGTGGTTTGACATTTACAGCAAGTGATCAAAGGGAGGAGGCACTTAGCTGGAGCTGTCATCCTTTTCTTCTCATGTTTCCCAAGGCAAATAGAACTGTTTTGAGGGCCATTGCAAAGAAAGTTCCTCATTCTAGAGTACTTTTTGCTTGTGTTGGCTTGTATCCAGACTTGCTTATTGCAAAATTTGTGTTTTCCTTGGGAGCTAAAGAAAGAGATTAGTTAGAGGAGGGATTGGAAGAGCAACTGGTTTCAGTGCAATGTATGATCAGTTTGCAAGAAGGTGCTTTGAGAATTTTGGCAAAAAGCCAGCTGTTCCATCCAATGCAGAAAAGCGTTCTCATACCTATATTCATATTCGTATATAGACAGGTAAATAAAGATAGATAGACCTATAGATACTTGTAACGTTGTTGGCTTTGGAAGGTTACCTCAGTAAAAAAACATGTGAACAATGTGTTAGTAACCTTGTATATGGAAAAAAAATTCAAAAGATAAGTTGCACTTACCAAGTTTGATCAGTAACAGGTTTGTTTAATAAGCCAGGCAAGTAACTATTTGTCTAAGTAACAATGTCTGTAGCTACAGCAGATTCCAGATAAAGATGGGTATATAAAAGAAGCCATTCTTTGTCTTGCATAGCTGGTCTTGGACGAACTGGCACACTTATTGCCTGTTATATCATGAAGCATTATCAGATGACAGCTGCTGAAACTATTGCCTGGATTAGAATAAATAGACCTGGTTCAGTGATTGGACCACAACAACACTTCCTGATGGAGTAAGTAGACTACTGTAAATTGTCTTTTTCTTCTTCTTTTACGGTACACGTAATAATCTTTGGTGTTAATTTGTTGTGATTTGGGCTTTTTTTTTCCATGTTATGATAGCAAACAGGCAGAACTTTGGACAGAAGGAGATATTTTCCGTGCAAAGTTGAAAGGAAACCGTAAAATTGCTGTAACAAGAATTCTGTCAGGAGTAGATGATATTTCAATTAATGACACAAGAAACAGGAGGACTATCCGAAAGGACATTGAACTGGTAACCATCCAAATATTGTGCTTTGTAAACATTGTAACTGCTGTTGAGAATGTCTCAGGTTCTGAAAAAACCTGTGGGTACACTAAAGCTGTGTTATTTAGATTCTTTTTCTGTTTGCCCTTTTTGTATCAAGGGGTATGGGGGGGAAAAAGGTATGGACAGCAAGTATGAAAATGAAGTGTAGTACACAGGTGAAGTAGGAGCATCCTTATCATTCTTTAGTCTTTAGTAATTAGGTAAATATTAGAACAAAAAAGTACTCACGACTTGCAATCAAAAACACTGTGGTTTTGTTTTCGATTGTCTGTTACTTCATTGTGTTTGTTTAAAGGGAAGGGATGAAAGGTTTTTTGCTGTTCTTAGTTTCTAAGTAATTGCAACTTCTATAAAACCTTTTGATACTGCCTTTTAAAAAAACAGTACTGCTGTTTTAAAAAGGCAAGTGAAGGAGGGAAATGCTGTACTTGAGTGAAGATTGTACTGTACATAAGCAAAGATTTGATAATATGGTTCCACTGTTTTAAAGGTAGACAACATTCTGTTGCATGTAATTCGTGACACTGCTTAATGGTTTACAGCTTTAAAAGCAGCAAACAGGAAACTGGAAAGGACAGAATTGTATTTATGCAAGTGAATTTCCTTTGATTTTAAGCTGGCAAACTTTGCTGTTGGGATAATTCTAACTTTAAAATTTAAGATAAGGCTAATTCTTAAATGTCTAAGTGCCTATATTTTAATCTTGGTTTATCTCTTCCCCACCTCCACTTATCCAGTACAGTGATGAAGATGAAACAAACTGTGTAACACAAGGTGATAAGCTTCGTGCTCTGAAAAGTAGGAGGCAGGCAAAAGCTCCAACTGCATCTCCGCTAACGTAAGTCAGTTTCTGAATGTGTAAATGCCAGAAATACTTCTATCCTCATCTTTATACATATTTCCCTTTGCCCCCAAAAGTTTGTTGCGAAGGCTGCTTTTACTCATTTAAAACAAGCGTGAGATTCACTGTTTCTCTGAAGGCTTGGTGAGTGCTAAGGAGGCAAGAGAACTTGGTTAAAGAACTCCATTACTCAGTTTCTAGTTTCCTGCATTGTTTTTGATTCCCGTAGTCTGCACTTTACAAGCTCCCATAGTATTTCTGAACGCTTTACTTTTAGTTTAATCACAAACATTCTCTTGTCTTTCCCGTGGTAGTATAAAAATGGAAGAATATAATTCCCATGTGGTGGTGTTTGACTGAAATAAAGTACGCGCTCTTTTTTGAAGTAAAGTCAGCTACCTGAGAAGAAGAGTTGAAAGAAGAATCTTTAGCTTCCTTGCATTTCTTCTTCCTTGGAGACGAACTTTCCCTAAATCCTGTGGGCTTTGGGGTAATGTCTGGTAGATCTGGGAGGCAGAGAGTAGCACTATTTCAGTAAATAAATTCAAAAGGAGTGCATTTCTGTCAGAGAACCTGGCATGCTAATCTCTTTGTTTTAGACAAGTACTGAAACACCACCTGTAAAAGAAAGTTTGTAGTCACCTTTGCATCTATTGTAGCTTGTAGCAACTGTAAGTAGAAAAACTTTCTGCCTGCCCTTAAATAATCTACAAGAGAATATAAGACTTGCGAGACGTATCTGGATTTCGTCTGATTGCTAGGAAAGCAATGGTGACCTCTGGCTGTCAGATTTTTGCAAGTAGCACAGTACCAGATTCACAGACCAAAGGCAACTTGGCTTTTGTTGTGCTGTCTTTCTGTAGGGGATGCTGCTGCTAGCTGCTGGCCTTTCTTTTTCTTTTTTCTTTTTTTTTTTTAAAAACCAAACAGTGTCATCAGACTTTTAGAAAAAGTGAGAGGTATGTAGTAAGAATGTGCTGAAGGTAAAGGAATATGTCTTTGGAAACCCTCACACATTGTTATGTATAAATTTTGCTTTTGTTTTAAAAGATTCTCTTTTGTTCATGCTCATTAATTACACAGGCAATCATATAAGAAACAACATATTCAGAACAAAGCTTGTACACAGGTGACATTAAAAAAACCCTGAAACACATCACTTCGGTTACCTCCAACAGAACAGTAAAAACCAGCTACCTTGCACATTAGTGTCTAAGGCACATAGTACCTTAAGTTTCCACTTCATAATATTTTTTCCTAAAAGGTACTTTAAGGCACATAATAAAGGTTGTGAAAAATCTCATTTATTGTATGTTCCATAGAATGAATGTAGTCTGTATGATAATCTATTCAGAGCCACTGTCTTAATACGCAGAATGCCTATCAACTGTTAAGATATTTTTCCATTCATGAAGCATTCTGCAACATGACTGCTATAATTAAGACTAGTTAGCTTGTACTTCTATAGAATTAAGACAATTGATCTAGAGCTTATAGTTGTTTTTTATAGTGTGCATTGTGGCGTGGGGAGTTGGAATTTCCCTATTCCTGTTCCCCTGAGTTACTTGTATGGTTTGCAGCTTGTACTGAAATAATTTGGTGAAAAATGAATGTATACATTGATACACAATGTACATTCTTACATTCTGTGTGTTACCATTATTAAACCAAAATATTACTAGGAATATTTAGCTGCCCTACATAAGTCAGAAGTCTTCCCTACCAGAAGAGGTGTCATTCTTTTTCCCTTTCAGTTCAGACTATTAAACATAATTAATCTTGCAGTGAAATTGATTAGTTTTTTTCTAAGCAAACAAAAAGAAGCTTCTAAATCCTATATGTAGTTTTCTTTCACAGAACAGAAAAAAAAAGGCAAAATAAGAGCACTGGAAGCTGCGACAACTACGGTCTTTGAGAGCTAGAGGCATTGCTTATGTTTAAGTTGCAAGGGATTTCTGCATAACATTTGTTAATGTTTATCGAGGTTGGTTTTATAAACTCTATATGCTTTGATGAATGGATACTTTGTATATTTCTAATTGGCAATATTCTGTGCCTCTGGCAAAGGATTATGAATTATCTTTTGGTACTTTGAACACAGGAAGGTAATATACCCCATCATCTGGGTGTTTACCTAAGGCGTTTGTTCCTACAAACTGATCTGGGTCTGATCTAATGTTTAGTGCTAACACATATGATTGTGAAGTAGGACGTATGAACCAGGCTGATCAAACTGCATAAGAAATGGCAGCAAGTGATCACAGATGTACTCCTCCAGCATGAATTCACTTTCAAGAGTGATACAGACTTTCTTTGGAATAGACGACTTTAGTCAGGGTTCAGAAAATTTGCTTTGATTCCAGCAACACGTGGATCCTACATGCGGCAGTTTTTGGTTGCGTGGATTGTTATAGTCGCAGAAAGTAAGAAAATGCTTGGCAAAGGTTATAGAGCAATATGCTTTTGAAGAACTTGAAACAGGCTAAAATGCACCAATAGCTTTTGCTTTTGAATTTTTGTTCATCTTTTCCTCCCCCTCCAACCCCTTTTTTAGATGGTTCCTAGCTATGCTGGTGTCTACACTGTGTAGCATTGTCATCTGGTGGATTGTATGTGGCTCCCTTCTGCCCAGCCTGCTATTCTGTCTAGATGGTTTAAGAACATATTAACCATCAGGACCCCCTGAGAGAGAGCCACTGTGTAAGTGTCCCATTCCATTTCTCTACAATAGCTCACACTTTCTGTCTACTGCATCTCATAAATGCATGTTTTCATACCATGTTTCTTACTGGCTGTGTTGCAAGAGTAAATTTCACTGCTCTGGCTTTGTTGTGGTTTTGTATATATTATTTGGAATAACTGAGTGATTTTTATCGCTGGCTTGCAATACAAAAAGTTGCAGAGCTTTTATAATTAGGGTAATTCATAATTTTGAAGCCTTTCTTGTCTGCTTGCTCCTGCAAATAAGCAAAACTATAGCTGTAAAAAGGAAAAAGTACTACTTTAAAATATGATCCTATCCTTTGCATATTGCAAATGAAGATGTTAGCTCCAGTTTTACTTTGAAATTCATGAACTTGCAAAGGAGCTTAGTTTCCCAAAGGATGGTTTTACTCACATGAAATGCCAGGAATTAGAATTTGTTAGAAATGTCAGTAGGTCTTTGTTTTTACTAAGAGATTATAGTAGTATACACCATCAGAGACAGTAAAATGGGACTTCTTTTTTCCTTTTTAATATAGTAGAAGATGAGGCAGGTTGCAGTATTAGGTCAAGGCTCACTTGTTTACCGTGCCAATCTTGTTTCATCTTCTTTTGTTCTCAATTATTTTTTTATAGAGCTTTATGAGACTAGTTAAATCCCTCCCTTCTGTTACTTGGATTCAGGACTAAAGCATTAAAAACATACTAGTTTCTTGAGTACAGTTTTCAGTCTGCTTTTGCCAGAGTGGCTGCAGTGATTGCTGTGCCTCACTTCCACTTAAAAGGTGCAATGTTTCCATCAAACAACAACTTCCATCTTTTGGCCAAACAAAACTTCAGCACCAGGAACTTTTTCCTTGCTACCGTATCGCCCTGGAGCCGCTCCACGACAACCACCCTCAAAGTGGAATGATTACTTTAGGTGAATACTTGAAATTTTGGTGCTCTCAGAGGAAAAAAAATGGTCAGAAAAAGTGTTTTACACCAGAGTACTAAGTAAGACAAGGTATTCTCTCCTTGTAGAACATTAAGCTTAAGAGTTTCTGTCCTTCTTGCCTTTGGACTTGCAACTTTTTGTCTGGACTTTTAAAAAGCATAGGATTGTTTTTGCTAAAATAAATGACCTAATAACTAAAGAATGTGAACTGGGGGACTTGTGGACAACTTAGTTATCCTATTAGTCTTAGCTAATCTTAACCTGTTCTTTTGGAGAAAGAAAAAAGAACTAAAGATCACTTTAGCTTTTTTTTTCCCATTGGTACCTAACTTTGTCAAAGAACATACGTAAATGAAATGCTTTTTTTCAAAGTTTTACACCAAGTGTAGCAGAATTTCTTGTCTCAGTGTTTTCCAGAAGTCAGACCTCAGATTTCTAAACACAGACTAAAAAGCTAAACTTAAAACACAGGTTTAAAAAATGAAACAATCTGCCCTTTGTTTTCCTGTACTGTAAGATCAATTTCAGTCAACTATCATCCTTTCTTTCTCTTACGGTTTCTGTGTTCTGTCTGAAAACTCCCTTGCTTTTCAAAGACTGCTTGATATTGGTAAATCTGTCATGATGCAATCAATCAGGTTACTGGTGCTGCTGCCTCATATCCAGAATTGACAATCATACAATGTTGGTTTATGTCCAGGAAGAGAAAACACTTAAGCTTTTCTTAAAAGCTAGACTGACGTTCTCTCCATTATGCAGCTAGTGGCTCATGTTATAAGAGATCAAATTATCAATCAGTATTGTGAATCTGTCTAGGCTAGCCTGGCAATCTTGTTGGCTGGAGCTCTGTAGAGTGAAAAGTATCAGTCACTTGTTGCCTATTGATGACTTACAACAGTGGGAGAGGTCTCAGGCCTATTTTCCTAAAAATCATGAGCTGATGAAGGAGAAAGCAGTATTGCATTTGACAGACCTCATAAAAGAGGTAGCCTTGGCAAGAATAAAATGCCCATCGCAGATCAGAGAAGACATGTTCCTGTGTAACCTCTCTTCCTTTCATCCCTCCCCAGGATACTATAATAATTTTTCTTTTAAAAAAGCTTATTATTTAGATTGATTTCTCTCCAAGATGTATTATCTTGCTGGCATTTCAAGTTTTGTGGATTTTGGGTTGTGGGGTTTGGGCTTTTGTGTCCTGGTGGTATACCTGTGCCCCCAACCCTGCTCTGAGTTAAATGGTGAAGAAAAGTTGTGAACTATTTAAAAGATGGTGCTACTGACACAAATACTGTTCCATTTAAGGAGGTTTTGATTTGTTTAAAGGCCAATGTATTAGCTTGAATAAGAAAGTAGTATATAAACTAGTCTGGTGTTTGAGGAGCGTATTAGGTTCAGAACTACCAAGTGTTGCCTCCATTACAGATTAACTGGAGATGAAAAATTCTTACGATATATGGATTACCTATTTTAGAATTGTGGCTATTACACCACTCTGTAGGCAGTGTTCAGGAAATGTTCTGGTTTTTCTTTTTTTTTTCAAAAAAGTCATATTTCAGTAAGAAAACCTTTGTGTACATCAGATGCACTTTCTGCTGTTGTTTCTGGAAGTTCATTGTTGTTATGTACAGCATGACATGCTATTTTACATGAACTGTTAGAAAGCAGTAAGAAAGGTGTCCTGAGGATCTTATCCTTCTCTAATACAGTTTAGGATTTTTTTTGATGCTGAGATTTTGGGAGGATTTCCTCCACTGTGGCCTCATCTCATGTCCATTATAAAACCTATCTATTGAACCTGCTATCAAGTGAGGCTGCTAGTCTAATTGTGTTAAATCCAAATTCCATGCATTAAAGAGAGTTTCTTCTCTTACCTTAAACATGTGTGCAGTAGCATTCTAATAAAAGCTCTGGTAGCACTGTTACTGCTCCCAAGCTGACAGTTGTCAGGCCCAAAGACAGCTCTGGGTGTTTAGTTGTGACATCATGTCAGACGATGGTGTAAACTGGACCTCGTCTGTTTTGCTTGAGGTGCTATCAGCCTTGGAAGTCTAGAATTTTAGTCTGATTTAAACATGTCTGTTTGATCCTTCAGCTAATGTTTTGTTCACAGAGATTTCAATTAACCTTTCCTCTTGAGTAGCAGTGTGAAGTTGTGTATCACTGAGATGTAAAAATGACATACCAACTAAAAAGCAGATGATGTTAAAGGTTCTACCATGCATACAGCTGGCTCTGAGCTGATTCCCATAAGCTAGCTCTTTCTCTCCCTACCCTTTGGTAAATACAGCAATCTTTAGAGGATGATGTTGTGGTTGGTTTGGTTTTAAGGTGCATTTATATATGGTGACTATTTTTGTAAGTCATGTTCCCATTTAGAACCTCTTTTCTTTCTTTGTTTTGAACAGATAAAATGAAATTCTGTGGGAAGTAAGGACTTACATGTGATATGTTGAAAAGATGAATATTTAAGTGTTTGTGTAAGATGGTATCTTAACACTTCATAGTGTTTCCGTTCACATTGGATAAGTATATGGATTTAAGTCATGTACACTGACCTGTTTTCTGAACTTCTTGTGTCTGGAAAGAATGTACACCTGTAAGAGAAAGATTATAACGATTAGATCATGTTCCAATAACTTTTGCTTTCTTTTATTATGTACATTACATGCATTTTATGCAGAGAGACACTGTATGTACATATTTAAGGAGAAAACATGATTTTTCCATATTTCTGTCTACATAAGCACTAATAAACCAGCATGTGCTATGATTTGGTCATGCTTATATTTCACTGAATAAATGTTACAAGGTTAAACCAGCTTTGTACCTTTCTGTTCAGTCCTGGAAGTTGCTAGTGGCACAGATAAAAGGTACAATGCCAGTATTTTTTCACCACTGGTGTCATTTTTAAAGCTTAGTTGAAAAGGCAGTATCCCAAATTTGTCCATGTTGTATGACAACTGTGGGACTGAAAAGATATTTTTAAGTTTTAATATTAGAACTTGTTAGAACTAGTTTACAAGCATCATAGAAATTTTGAAATTAATGTCCAGGTTTTGAAGCTTTTCACCTTGGGCATGCAAGGAAAACAGATTTTTGTTAGAAGAATATGTGTTGTCAACAGAGGCATAATATGATGATAAAGGTACCTGGTTTTTGTTTTCAGCCTCTGGAATAACCAATTCCTCCGACTTTGAATGTGTTGTGTTTACAGTAGAATTTGCTTTGCATTTTGATAGTACTTGCTATTGTAATCTTGCATCTTATCTCGGAGGAAGAGAAGACTGTTTGGTTTGGACTTCTGCAAAGCAAGTGACAAGATTTTGCCAGTCTGAAATATTAAGAGAGACTGGTTCAAGTAGAAGTTTAAAATACTTGAACTTCGTGGGTCTGTAGTAATCTGTTTGCTAAACAATCTAGAACTATGTGGTAAATAAGGTTGCTGATCAGTTTTGTTGCTGTAAAGAATTTATTTCAGATGAAATTGTGTTGTCTCTGATGCATATTCTGATTCTGGTATCAAACCCATATAAAACAATGAAAGCATAGAGTTTTTTTTCCATTTCTGTTTTTAGTGAGTATGTTAAATGAGTATGAAAATACTTGTATTTTCTCCCATGTATGCCTGTCCACTTTTGCTCAAAAAGTTACATTCTATGTTCATATCTAGGATTCCTTGAAAAGAGTTTATTCAGAGTATTAAGCAACCAGACTGCAGTTTATAGAACTTAATGAAGGTTTTGGTTTCCAATCTAATATAATCTGCTGACACAGGTGGACTCAGTGAAGCCACTGAAAATTAGTCTCTAATAACAGCAAGGGCAAAAACCAGTAATAGCTGAGTTGCTTTTAGCTCTGAATCTCTAAAATGATGCATAGTTTTATAGTTGGAACCTTGCACAAATCGAATGACTAGGGAATAGATTTATAAAATGATGCATGAAATAGATACCTGTGGAGTCCATTGACAGTTGTCACTTTTTGTCTCCATAATATCATAATTTCACTACAAGTATTTAGGAATACAGAAGACATGGTTTCCCTATGAACCAGTTGGCTGGTGGCTGTAATAGTTGTTTGCATTTCACAATCTGGAATTCTTTTCTTACTGGCCTAAACAACACTAGGATTTACCTGCCTGTTTAAGAAGTAGTCAATATATTGCTGTAGAGTCTTCTAGAGAAGATCACAACCTAGATCACATCTAGAGTTGATCACAACCAGCATGTAAAGCTGAATTTTGAGTATGGTGTAGTAAATCCCTGTAAGAGCAAAATGCTAGCATAGGCAATGATTTTCCTAGCCTACTGTATTTGAAGGGAATATCTCATGGATAATTGCAGGACAGTTAGACTTTGATCTTCACAAATTGAATTACTTGGGTTTTTTTCTAAATTCCTTTCTGTGTCAGTGTGGAAAATAATGTTCGTTCTTGTACATACTTAAGATTTTCTCTTTTTTGCTGTTTTGTTGCAGTAATTCAAAGTACAATTTCTTTGCTTTTTGTCTTCCAAAAACCTAACAGGAAATTAAAAATTATTAATGTAAACCATTCTTTGAAAGCAAAAAAAAAAAAAACCAACCAACAAAACAAACTGCTGTGCTCCTAATAAAAGAACTTGCATTACCGTAATTCTAACAAGGATGTTATAAAGAGAAGGATATGTTTCAGGCAGAACAGTTTGCTTTTCAGAATGATTTGTGAAAAGCCAGCTGATACTTGTTAGCTCTGCTGCAACTGTAATGTCCTCTTTTCAGTGTTTTCCTAGAAACTTTCAGATTATGTAATCTTTCTTTTTTCCTACTCTTTCCAGAGTAATTCTGCAGTCCAGTGTTCAGAAAAATAAAACCTCTGAACCTAGCATTTCTGACAGTACAGACATTACTAAAAGAACTACCAGGTCTGCTGCAAGAAAAAACAGTTTAAAAAGGTGAGAGTTACTCTCTTTACAGATTCGGTAACGGTTCTCTAGGCAAATACTTCAAGCTGGCATATCCATTGCTGACAGGAGTTTTAGCCACAGTTCAATTCCTTCTCGTAGCAATGGGAAATGAGAAATAATTTTGTGGTTTATGTCATGTACTGAGACTATCTGGAACATTTAATCTTATGTAATTTGTTTATGTTGCTCATTCTTTCAACTTTGAGAATTTTATATTGTAATTCCTAATGTGAGTCAGAATTACTGAAGGTGAGGTATTTTGGTAACAAAATACCTTTCTTTACCCAACTTCTGCCTCGAGTAAGAGGTGGAAAAGTTGTTCACAGCATTAAGTCAATTGTTAGTACATAAAACGAAGAGGAATTTGATGGACAACTGAAATGCAGTAGTAGTGGAGAGGTGAAGTGTATAAATGCATGTGTATACCAGTATGAGATTTTGTACTGAGAGTATGGCTGGTAATCTGAACTGAACCTGTATGGTAAAGCTTAATTAAATTTTAAAGTTGGATGGATTTATGCAAGACTAAAAGTGCCTTTTGGCCCAGAAGCATATGGCCACACTACTACTGTGTTTCTTTGTGTGTGCGTATGTTCATGCCCCTCTACGGGAGCTGTCCAGGTCATTATCAAAGATGAACCTGAGAGTGTAGCTTAAAACAATTTCCAAGAAATTGCAAGTGGTTACAATTGACCAGAAGTTGTCTTGTACTTATAGTGAAAAACTATTGAATGCATCTGTCAGGTGCTGAAGAGACTTAGTTGTGTTGGGAAGAGTAAAAGGTGGCAAATAACATAAAAAGTAGTTGTGTAGCTACGTAGTTATGTATCCAAGTTCTCGTGCAGCTTCTTCTCCACAGAGCTTTTCTTTCCCCTTCCTCATCCTGTTACCTTGAAGGTAACAGAAGTTACAAAAAATTCACTCTATCAGGCAACAGAAATAGTAATTAACAATAGACTGCAGTAAATTCTGGTCAGAATTTTTAGCAGTGGCTATATGAGTTACGTTTTGATGCATATAACAATATGTTAAAAAATAATATTTTTTTCCTGAAATGCATGTTTTACTAAAAATCTGAGGTATTTCTCAGGGTTTTCCTGTTTGGTTGGTTGGTTTTTTCCTCCATTTTGCATCGTTTTCACCATGTCAGTTTTGGTCCAAACAGAATTGATAGGATTCTGCCTACTGTTATCATTCTTCATGCTTCTTCCAGTTTTAAGCTCTGTGCAACGTTTGGTGGCTGTATACATGCACATGTGTAATAGAACAGAGATTTTCTGTTCCTGGAAAACACACCTGCAAGTTGACCTTTGAGTTCTGTGAGATGAGGATACTTACCCTTAAGAGGAAACAACATCCCTAAAATAGAGTTCATAGAAGGTTTCGGTTATTTTGAAATAAACCCTATAAGTGTATTGTCAGATTTATGACTCTGAGGACCAAGGATCAGGTTGATCTCAAATTTCATAAACTACTTTATATTGTAATGGATTTTCTAAAATTTCAACCCCAAATATTTCCTTCCACATACTGTTCCTTTTGTTCTAACTTTTGAGGTCAAAGAATTTCAGTCACTTTATGCTTGGGTCCAATGATCAAATTTGTCCTAAATAGTTATGTCACAGTTCTGGAGTTCTTAATTATCTTGTCATCTGAGAGGGCTAATTGGGTGCTGGTCCCTGTAAAGGCTATTTCGCCATGACTGTACATTTTCATGGGCTTAGAACGTAGTACCTTGTTGTTAATCTTGTAGATGTCCTTCTTTTTTTCCTGTAGCATTTGGCAAAACCTCACTTTTTCTTTTTTTAAGCATCCCTTTGTTTTTTCCTCTCTTCTAAGTTTATTTTAGTTTCTTGAAGTCTGTGGAGTTTGCATTACCTCATAGTACTCAGATTGGTTGACCTATTCCAGATCAAGTGGACTGCAGGGTAGAGGAGAATAATTTTTATTACAAAATTGAGGTCATGCCCTGACCAACATCTGTCTTTGTCAAGACCTTGTTGCCTTCTCTGAACTTCCGACATTACTGTGTACTCTTATTCTTTCATTTTCTTGTCTGATATGTTCCAGTGGAAACATCTTGCAGTATGTTTACATTAATCTCATTTGTTGATGCTTTAGGTCATTTTAGTCAATTCTTACTGTAGATCAATCATATTTGCAACCCATCTTAACGCAGTATAATCCACAGAGCTGGGTAATTCATCTGCCATTTCATCCCTCAGACTGTTGGAGACACTGTCACAGAATGCCTCCAGAATGACTTTTCAGCCAAAACAGCCATTTACAGCTAAAACACTCTATTCTGGCTTTGCAAAGAGGATTTAGGGAATTTCAATCCTATTGATGATATTCACCGCATTTCCTTTGCAGAACATCTCTAGATGTCAGCTGCCATCTACGAAAAACCAGTACTGGCAGACATAACACATTATATCTTGTGATTGAAATAACACTCTTGTTGAACTGCAAGTAATCGCATTACTAGACCGTTATCCACAGTCTTTCTCTGTGGATGCCCTTGTTTCTCCAGTTAAGATGTCTTCCTTGTAAATTTGCCGATTACTGAGAAGTTCGTGTTTGTAATTTAACAGGGTGCATACATCAGATCCAAACCAACTGAATCATACTAAGACACAAATGAAACAGTCTTACCACATATAACAGAATTAGGGTTATGTATATAGTAAGTAGTTGATTAGAAATTTTAGTAGGTAGAGGTGCTTAAGGGAAAGCAGGTCAAGTTACTACAAAAATATAACTAAGAGTATGGGGGGGAAATGTATGAAAACTGTATTGTATAGATTCTTTTACTTCCTTTAATCAGAGAGGTATATCACAAAAACTAACAAAGAGGAATATGCTTTAAAAATCTCGTATGCTTTTGCTTTGCTGGGAGTTGTAAAGCAGCCTTCTGCACCCTTGTTCAAACACTGAAACCTACTCACAGCATTTCAGAGCTTGTCTATATGTAATCTAAATCTAGCTTTAAAAAAATTGTTTCTTTACTATTCTTTCTACTTTTCCCACAGTCTTATACCTCAGAGGGAGAGAAAGAAAAGGAATGCTTTACAGCAAATGCGCTTAATGAAATTGTGGTACTTTAAATCCTCTGTTGCTTTTCTGTATGGAATGGAACCTTTCTTCATATTGTCTGTGATCAGACCAGTCCATGCTTTCTTTACAACCAATATTGCTGTGTTCTTAAATGCAGTGACTTTTATCTTCTTTAAAGTATTGTTTGCTCATTTTACCTTGCCAGAAATGTTTGCTTGAAATAGATATTGAGTCCATATTTAACTTTTTCCCTCAAATGTTTTATTTCAGCAGCCAATCCGTCCCAAGGACTAGAACAGTATTGCGTTAAATTTCAAATAAGCAACCAGTGTTAAGAAGATATTCAGGAATGAAGGGGATGTGACTAGAGGGGACTTGATGCCATTCAAGGAAGATTACTTTGGCTCCATTTTTCAGCAAAAGTGAAACAGAAGAATCTCTTCCATACTTGTAGAATAAAATGAACTGTCAACATGCTTGGTAGACACTTTCCTAATGTACTAACAGTTCCTCAAACAAAACCAACAAAATCTGTGTACATCCAGACTCAGGTGTAAATACTTAAGCTCTCTATTATAAAGAGGGCTTGCTAGTATGTATGATGCATGTGTATAAATTGTGATGGCAATCACTTAGCTGCTGACCACCAGAAATGAAAAGATGGTGGGAGCTTTTAAATATTTAAATCTGTGTTGTCCATTCAGACTGGGCTCAAGTCTCCACTTGAGACTGAAAATCAACCACAAAAGCTTTTTTCTTATAGTCTTGGTACTCTCCTGTGTTAACTGGCTATTCTTTCTTATTTTGTATGAAGTTTTTTATGAAGCCGCAGTATTGAGTACACAAAGTAACTGTTGTCCACCAAAGAGTGCTTTATTTTCAAAGGTTGTGTGGTTTGTTTATTTTGAAAAAACTTAACTATAAGTGGTTAACTTGTTTTTGATAGTAATAGATCTTTAGTTGTTCACAACCAATGGCTCTTTTAACTAGTTGTAATTGCTTTAAATCTGATATAATTTTAAGGGGGAGGAAAAACAGCTTACAATTTACAGCAGTGCTGTCATATTGAAATGTCATTACTGTTTCTTTTCCTATCTTCAAATCTTCTAGGTGAAACTTTAGATTACCATAACTAAAAGGTAAGAATTTTTCCCGGCTTTTATTGGTATACTTGATAACATGTGGATGTCACTGTTTTTTAGCTTTGAGACACTTAATGAGTGCAGCACACAAAAAAGGGAAAATAAGCTTGCTGTACAACTGAGATTGATAGTGGAACTCAGGGGCAGGTATATAGTTTTTAACATCTAATTAACACTTTAAAAACTACAGCTTGCCTCTGTTAAAAAACAGTGTAAGTTTTAGAGGAACCTGTCTTGAGAGTGAAATTTTCATCCACTACAAGACTGTCTTCAAACACTGGCAGCATTTTTTCCCTACCACTTTTGACATTATGAAATCTCAAAGCTGGCTTTGCAGTGATGTGCCCTTGTCTGCCAACTGAAGTTTATAGCTGCATATCCCTCAGATGAGGACTGTTACCACATAGCCTTAAATAGGATACAGTTATCTGTTGATTTAGTGACTCTTACAGTAGGAAGCAGAAGAAATTAATAGATCTGAAATACTAGCAATGGAATAACTGAAGTTTTTAAAGATACAGATTACCTCTGCAAGGGGGCGAATTTTCTTTTTATGAATGTAAATGTGCAAGTCCAGTGACTAGTTTCAATCTACATCCTTTTAAATTAAAACTAAGCTTTCTGTTAGGCTGGTGATTTTTGAATGCCAGTATGAATAACCACACATTGGCTTGAAAACATTTTGTGGGAAGAGCATCAGAGCATCATGAGTTGGAGGGGAAGCAGGATGTAAAATGTAAGTAAGCTTACAGGTAGTATCTGTGAGTTTGGATAGTCAAAATTTGCAAATATGAATACAAAGAAAACAAGAGGCTTGTATGTTGCAAAATAAAGGACCATTGAGGCTCAGACCCCAAATGTTTTTAGTTTTCCTCTTAATCTTCACCCGCACTACCATTTTCTTCTAGGTGAAAAGCACCTAAAAGAGAGGGACTGAATTTACCCCAACACAGTGAATAAAATTAATTTCTTGGTGTTTTTTGGTTTGGTTTGGGTTGTTTGTTTTTTATTTTTTTTGAGGGGGGTGTGTTTTGGTTTGTTTTTTTTTGTAAGTAAGCCACTTGCCCAAAAGCTGAAGTACAGGTAACCACAGTAGTGGTTGGGCAAATTGGGCAAATACAAATCTGTGTTCATTTTTGAAGAAAGTTCTTGTCTTGGAAGGCAGAAGGGATGAAACTAGTGAGGTGAGAGGATGAAAGTCAAAACAAGATTTAGTAGTATTTATGGTGTTTGGCTTTGCCCTTCTCTCAGCTGAGCTTCCTTTTTTAGCATCTTTGTTTTTAACCTGAAAATAATCAGTCTCTTTCACACCCCTTCCAAATTCCAAATTGGAATTTGCCTTTTTTAAAGTAACCAGCAGAACCATTAGCACTTTCAGGTTCATCAGAAGTAAATTTGCATTACAAGTGCACAAACACACACAATAGCAACTCTAGCTAAACCAAAACTGCATGTTTGGCATGAATGTGTTTCAGGATACCCCTTCAACCACCCAGTATCTTAGTGAGAAACACATAAATGTCAAAGAGATTTTACATTTGAACTCTCCAAACAGCCTTATCTGGAAAATTTAACTCATTACCTCATTGTGTCCCATCTAATTGTATTGCTTAGTTTGTTCTGAATTTTTAGTACTTTGTCTAGCATTTTTATTGTACCATACCAAAGCTGTCTTAAGTACAAGAATGAACAGTGGGCATAGGTGAGGGAGTCCTTGGTTTCCAAATCTTTTTTGAATTGTGCAGTATTATGTGCCAAAACAGAATGCGCGGTGGCAGTTGTATCACCATTGTACCACAGAGCAGCTGAAAGAAGTTATTTCTGCTGTCATCAATTAGTAGTTTTTCCTTAGAAATTCTTTCCCCTCTTTCAAATGCATGACAGATGGATTCTCCCTTGATCTCTTATTCAAAAGTATGCAACATACTCAAAAGCTGTAATATCTTGGGTCAAATTGCTACCTTCCATTACAGCATCAATAACTTAACTCAAGAGTTAACAATACCTTAACCCAGACCTTATCTTTTTGCCCCAGTTTGACAATAAAGTAAGTGCTGCTGAATTAAAAAAAAAAAAAAAAAGATTTGTAGAGACTTATGCATTAAAATGGAAAAAAAAAAATGCGATGTTCACCAGTTTGTTGCACTGCAGTTTTTATATTAATGGTTTGCAGACTGTTTGTCTTGCGTAAACTCATGTACAGACTATCAAGATCTAATATTTCTTGACTAATCAGTACTGTTCATCCTGATTATTTTTAAATTGTATATTTCTAATCATATTTTTTTAACTTGGATTGACAGAATGGGAGTTTATTTTGCTGAAGGTATTTTTAAGATAAAGCTTCATATTATCTTGTAATTTTAAGTAGTTCAATATGCATTTGTGTCTCATTTGAAAATACTGCATATTGTATTTGATTTTATACAAAATACTCAATAGTGAGAACTGTAAACATGAATTGTGTAAAATTAAAAATAATAATCAGAAGTTTGTTTTCTCACTTTTATTTCCAGCATTCTAAAAAAATTCAGCACAAAACCATCATATTTGTACCACACTGACTCACATATGCTCTGAAAAGTAATGCAACAATCTCAGCTGCCTGAAAACCTTTAATTAAAGCACAAATCTTTGAAACATATACTTTTCTAATTAAAAAAAATAGAGAACTTCTGGCTTCACATTTCAAGGGACTCACTTTGGAAAAAAATAGTAATTCTATTTGAATCGTTGGGATACTGTTACCCAGTAAAAAACAGGCATAAGACAGAACAATGGGGTTCTAGTTAATTTGTTTCCTTCCTCTGTGATCATACAGTGCTCATTTTTGGAAACGGGCATCATATTAAAAACTATATGCTTTGATACTTACCATGAAAGTGAAGGTTTCTCAAAAGTAAAAACTAAATTTTCGGAAACACTTCTTTTTGCATAAGAGTTCATGGAGGTCTAGTTTAGTCTTCTAAAAAATCCAAACAGAACACCAAAAAATATTGCCCAACTCAAATAGTTCTAATGACCCTTAACCTTTCCTACATTATAAAATACAGAATTTGCATACCCCAAGCAGAGCCTGTTGGACAAGCAAGTAAACGTTCACTTGCTCCAAAGGTAGGGTTTTATGGTTGGAAAATCTGTGTTGTAAGGTGATCCTTTCTAAATTTAAATGAATGTTTTAACCATCTTTTCCTACAAACTAATTGCCTGCTGAAGAGTGAATGATGGGTTTTGCCTGGGAAAACATCAGTTTATGCATGTGATGTCCAGAGGAAAACACAGTTAAGCCCTATTATAGCATCAGTGATTTAAGGAGTACTGGCACTGGGCAGGGGAGGACAAAACACTAAAAAATCCTAGCACGAACTGAACAGTGGCCCAGGGCAAATCCATTGACAAGTTAGTGCACTGCAAGAATAACCTGTTTGAAGTATTTCTGAGTAACTTTGATTTGGCTCTATTTAGCCTCCTTTGCATTACAGTTTCTCATAACCTATGTAGGATAAAAATACGCTGTGGCAAAATGGATGTGCTGTTTAGAAATATTGAAGGCTGGTGGTAAACTACATGCTTTAGGCCTACCTCACTAAGAGTTTGAGAAAGAGATGTTCGCTTTTTCTTGCATTTGTGTTTTTGGGGTTGGTTTCACATGGGTGTGACTGACTGTCCTGGTTTCAGCTGAGATAGACTTAATTTTCTTTCAAATAACTGGTGTAGTGTTATGTTTTGGATTTAGTATGAGAATAATGTTGGTTGATAGCCCTGATGTTTTTAGTGTTTGCTAAGAATGGCCGGGGTTGGAAGGGACCTCTGGAGATCATCTAATCCACCTGCCCTGCCAAAGCAGGTTCCTGCACAGGATTGTGTCCAGGCAAGGTCTGGGTACCTCCAGAGAAGGAGACTCCACGTCCTCCCTGGGCAGCCTGTGAGGCTGTGCCCCTTCACTTCAGCAGAAGCATCATTGAGAAGGTTTCTAGGTTTTACCTTTCCCACAATAGCTTCCAAGGTCCAGAGCCTTTGCTAAAGTCAGGAAAACCTCTGAAAACAGCATTCATTCCATAAGTAACAGAAATATAACCAAACCACTAACAAGCACAGAATTCCTGGATTATAGTATGTCAATTTATTTTTTCCTCTTGCTATTTTTACTTTTGGCAAAGCTATCCTGCTAATTCAATTACATTATGCAAAACTCAGTATGTTTTATTCAAATAGTAACTACTGCACAAATCCAGACAGAGGACTACCATTGCTAAAAGCAGGCAGCACCTTATAGAGTCCTGTTAACTAGCCGTAAAACATTGTAGAGACAACAGAACACAGAATATGGATATTCACAGTAGCTACCCAAAGAGGGAGAGCAAAACCTTTATTCAGTATAAGTGCTAGTTTGTCTCAAACATAACACTGCCATTAAATGTGATGCAGCATCCAAAGCTGCTCTGAAGATGCAACATTTGTTGCATCACATCTTCAAAAAAGCACGTTTGCAAACAAATAAAGCCCAGCTGAAGATTTAATGTATTTCACGTGAAATTCTAAGTAATAAAGCCAAAGTGTAACAGTTGTTACTTCTTCCAAAGACTGAAGGTTTTCCCCCTCCAAGCACAAACTGTTCAGTACTTGCCCAGCCCATGTTACTGAAAGAGAAAAGCTCCGATTCCATGCCTGTTACTCGGTGACTGAAATGTACTTTTTCTGCAAATACAATGATGCCTCACATTCAACTGTGGATCCAGTGACAATGAGTCAATCTGACATTACTTTCAACACTGCATATATATGTGTGCGTGTATACATATTTTTAAGTTGATATGTGTGTGTTTGTGCCTGTGACAGCTCTGAAGGGAAAAAAAAAATGGCTTGAACATTATGTAAGAATAATCTTAATGACACAGGTGTGCTAGGGCTACAGATTTTGGTTTTGGGCCCAAAGGATGAGCATAGCCCAGCCCTATTTTCACATGAAGAAGTGTAACCAAAGCTGAAAGCACATCTCCTATGGGCTCAGTTGCCTAATATTCCTATTTATCAACTAAAGTTCTTTACCAGGGCTTTTTACTTCTGAGTCTTTTCAGTTATTCTTTAGTATTCTTACATTAAGCACAGACATTCCTTTCCTCTTTCCTTTAAGGGCACTTTCATAGCAATATACTCTTGCCAATCCTAGACCACAGTACTATATATGATTCAAGTGGACTCCACACTATCAACACTATCATATATAAATGACAGTTGTGGAGAGAGGTGAATTCCTTTCTTTGCAAACTTACTGTGATTTACAGTAGTCTAAAACTTGAAGCTGGAATGCAGTAGTTTTTCCTAGGCTACTCACTACAGTAATCCTAACAGCAGAGTACCTTGTAGTAGTGCGTTAAAGAGTAACATGACTAAGATTTGCAACACAATTTAATCTCTTCCTAAGATGCATGCCATGTTTTACTAATCTTTGTGTATATATTTACACCTGCTACCATTTTCTTTACATGCAGGAGTAAAGTTAAACCAGGAATGACTGTTAGCAGCAGATATGTGCTTAACAGATACAGATATTTTGGTTCCTGAAATACGACAAATGACTGAGATTTATTAAGTTCTTTTTTCACAGCTAGGCAAAGGAACCAGATCATTGTCATAATTTACAATTAATAATTTCTTCTCTATACTTAGATAGTATCAACTAGAGAAACTCTTAAGCCTGAAAATTGTCACACCTAGCTGCTGTAAGACACCTTTGGTTTAATAACCAGTCACCAACTACACTAAACCACATTCTCACGAAGTTTTGAGTTGGGTGGGTTGTGGGGTTTTTTTGTTTGTTTGTTTGTTTTCATTAAACAGTCTTAAAACCAGCCCCCTTTTTTTTTTTTTTTTTATACCAGGAGTTTTTAAACAATCTGATTATACAGATACATTTTGACACATCCTTTAAAGCCTTCCCCAAAGAACCTACTTATGATCTGTTTTTCAAAACAGAATGAAAGTCAGAGAAGTAAACAGAAACTTTGCAGCAGCAGGAAGCAGACTGAAAAATAAAACAATCCTTTCAGCCTTCCCGGAGAAGAGTCAGAACTGAACCAACTGCATTACACCAGATTCAGCCCAGCAGAATAACAAGGTTTCAAATTTTTAGTAGAAAAAGGAAGAGTGGGTTTTAAGTATTTCACGGCTGTCCTTAGCAAAAAGAGGTGTTAGTAAAAGAAGAGGCTGCACCTTCAAAACATGACAGAAAATACAGGTGAGCCTTGCAAAGAAGCTCTCGAAACCTATACATACACTCACCCCTGCAAGAAAAAACATAAATAAAAATTCAGACACATTCTTCCCTGTCCAATGGGATAAAGAGAACAGGAAAGCAAGAACAAGCAAAAAAAATTCCAAGACCCCCTATAGGCAAAACCACTCACTTCTGTTCCACGATCAAGAAATTGCCATTTTGGGCAGAAACTCCTAAACACCTATTAAAAGAGCAGCAGCACTTAAATCTTAAACTGCAGTGATTTCAAGTAGTAGCTTGGTCCTACAAGGTGAAAGAGTCATTTACATTATTTCATCCAGTTCAATTACTCAAAAAGCAGCAGCATGGGTTCCTCTAACACAAGCACTTTGTTTGCTTTTGCACATTCTGTCTAGTACAAGTTGTCAGAGTATCTCTATGCCACTAAAATAAGCTCCTTGTGGAATCCAAAATCTCATGTTATAGCAAATTGTCATAGAAGTAATTTAACAATGTAAGAAAAGTCCTTTAGGGAAGCACTACTTTGCAGAACATCTGTTTGGAGCATACAGAAGAGAGTCAGTAGTTTTTCTAGGATGATTAAGTCCTACTTGTGTAAAGCCTTACCGCTGAGATAAGACTTCAAGTTTCTGAATACTCTTAGAGCTTACTCCAAAGCAAAACAGTTTTTATTTTCCTTCAAGTCTCATCCACTATTTGCTTTAAAAGGAGACTGTTTAGAAGTGACACAAAACAAAGTCAGGCAGAGAACAGGAAGAAAAAAGGTTTATATTCATCTGCTTTCCCAGTAAATTGAAATGATGAGTTCAAGTTGAGCAGGCATTTGAAGACTCCTTTGGGGCTGTCAGCTACTTCCAAAATGTCCAGTGTGGTTGTCCTCTCATTTCTTTCCTTCATCACTTCTGGCACCATTTCCTTGTTTCTCTCAGATCCCAGAGAGTGGCTCTGAGTGTCCCTTTGACAGACAACAAGTTAGGGTATCTGGCTCAAGTGAGGAAGTATGGTAAAGCTGCAAGGAAAGGACATCCCACTTCATCCCCAGTGTCACACAAACTTCTTGGTAAGGCATGAAACATTTTAGTTCATAGGTGCTTCTGCTAAGATTAAAAGTTTCCTTAACAGTTTAATTCTGTCTCTAGCTCAAATTTCTTACTTTACCTAACCTTCAACATCTTCAAAGCAGTTGCACATTATGTCTTGTAACTGAACCAGGACTTATGGTTAGGTATCAATTAAGAGCATCTGTGCTGCCTTAATTTTAAACATCACTGTTTAGAGAGATGTTCACTGTTTTGGGTGAGTAAGGTCTGCTGTTTAGGGTTTGGTGGTGTTTGGGGTTTTGTTTGTTTGTTGGTTTGTTTTTTCCTCCAGACTACATCCAAATACCAAAAGCTTCAATCAGCTACTCTGACTTGTGAAAATAATACCTCAAACCCAAACCAATGAATACTTTATTTGCCAGACCTCCAAGAACTACAACTTGTGACTGTCTGAAATCCAACTTCACGCAAAGAAACAGGGAAAGCAGCTTTCAAACATACAGTGAAGTAAGTCTCAATTAGAATCATAGAATCATTTGGGCTGGAAGGGACCTTTAGAGGTCTTCTAGTTCAACCGCCCTGTGGTAAGCAGAGACATCTCCAACCAGATAAGGCTGCTCAGAGCCCCATCCAGCCTGACCTTGAATGCCTCCAGGGATGAGGCTTCCACCACCTCTCTGGGCAACCTGTTCCAGTGCTTCACCACCCTCATTGTAAAAATTTTTTTCCTTACGTCTAGTCTAAATCTCCCCTCTTTTAGTTTAAAGCCATTACCCCTTGTCCTGTCACAGCAGACCCTGCTAAAAAGTCTGTCCCCATCTCTCATATAGGCCCCTTGAGGTACTGGAAGGCCGCAATGACGTCACCCTGAAGCCTTCTCTTCTCCAGGCTGAACAACCCCAACTCTCTCAGCCTGTCTTCATAGGAGAGGTGCTGCAGCCCTTGGATCATTTTCGTTGCCCTCCTCTGGACCTTCTCCAACAGGTCCATGTCTCTCCTGTGCTGAGGGCTCCAGAGCTGGATGCAATACTCCAGGTGGGGTCTCACCAGAGCAGAGTACAGGGGCAGAATTACCTCCCTCGACCTGCTGGCCACACTTCTCTTGATGCATCCCAGGATGCGGCTGGCCGCCTGGGCTGCGAGTCCACATTGCAGAACATGTACAGTTTACATTTCACCATGGTGTCATGGAGAACTTGGTATAACCTCTACATACACAGTTTTAAACACTTTACTCTTGAACTTCATTTGAAGCCTTTTAGTGAAGTACTGTAAGTCTTCACACAGCTTCCACAAATGGAGGCAGACACTGGAACCTGTGAGAGGATCCCAGTCCGTCAGTATCTCCAGAACCCAACTGCATTAGCAGAGGGCTGCAGTCATTCCACACTAAACACCCAAAAAGCTTTTCCAGTGAAAACAGACTTTCTTTATTCACACCAGCATAAAACTGGTCTCATCACAGCTACACGAAAGCTACTTTGAGATACCACCATTCATGATGGTTCTTCAAGCTAAAGCTGGAAAATCCTCAGGATCATCAGGATTTGGAGCAACAAGCTGCACCTATAAAAGAAGAAAGGAAGCTTTATAAAAATTAATGCATTTCAAAAGCATCTGACAGCTATGTACATGTATTTTAGCCTGAAAGGGTTCATTCTTCTATTCAAGTTAAATGCTTTGTATTCATAACTATCACAGAAATGCTAAGCATTCATCTCAGAAGTTACAACTACTCTAACTTCTTCAGTGTGGACGAATTTATAATGCTGATCTACTGCCTGGAGAGTACCAGAAGATCACAAGTTCTGCAGCACTGAAGCGAAGAAAAAAAAATTAAAGCAATCCCACCCAAAATACTGTCTGTTTTTAGAAGCAGCATTATTATCTTTTTACATTCTAAGGCTACTGCACATACTGGATTGTAGTTTTAAACTCTATACTCTGTTATTATAAAGAGCCTTTTTCATTCAGATTAAACAAATGCATCAAATCACTTCTGTGTCATTCTGTAAGTAAGTAAGTATTCTACTCATACTAGACAGAAGTAAACTGAGACTTTCAGTTAGTATGAATAAAGATGTCATTTTTCAGTATGCAAATACCTTTTTTTTTTTTAAACAGGAAAAGGTCAGTGGAAGTTTTTTTTAATGGTTATATTGAACACTTGTATCGTTCTGTAGGATGCTGTAGGATTCTGTCTTCATCTGTAGGATGCCAGATTTACTGATCTCGCTCTCAGTAATCAAAGTACTATTACTGCACTAGACTGAAATTTTTTTGTGAGGAAGGGATACAAGCTTTTAGTCATTTTAATTACTTCCCAATTTATATCAAAACTGATTGCAGAAACAAATCTTCATTGCATCCTTTCCCCTAGTTATCATTACAACAACTAGTAATCAGACCTTTTGAAATTTAGGTCTTAAGAGTTGTGAGCTTGAACCGGTACTTAAATTTAAGTAACATGATATGGGTCAGGAACTCAAAATAACCAGGCCAATATACTATGAGGCAGGTATAAACAAGTTTGTCACTATGGAAATTAGTAATTCCACACAAAAGGGGGTGGGAGACACACACACACACACACCCCACCCAAAAAAAAAAAATAATGTCCAGGCAAACAACAACAAAAGCCATTGCCACTACTTGTGGTTGAAGTCCTGTCTCCTCAACTCGTCTGCCACGACCACGACCACCCCGTGCTCCTCTAGATCCACGGCCAGGGCGAGGAAGACTTCCAAAATTAATATCCAGCTGAGATGTTATGTCATTCACTGGTCTTCGAAAGACATAAGAATCGTCTTCAAAGTCTTCTTTTTGCAACTAAAAAGAAGATCTGGTTAAAATCTACAGCTTCCACATACAACCTTCTCCCCTCCCTGATACACATGCACACTTGTATTACAGACTAAGCAGCAGATAAATCAAGGTGACATCCGGAAAAGAAGAGAGGCCATAACTTGCACTGGGTTTTAACAGAGGCAAGGCAATTGCAGCTTCCCAGATGCCTGGGATAGGTTTTTGTTGGCTCAGAGAGTCCTGGCAACAAAGTCTTCTGTACCAGCTCCGTAACACTGAAGAGGTTTTTATAAGTATCATCTACAAGGTTTTCTAAGGGACTAGAGAATCAGGCTTAAGCTACTCCTACAATTATCTCCAAGTCAAAGTTAAAAGGCCACAGTAAAGCACAGTATTTGGCTACTAACCAATCTATTTGTAAGACTATTTACCATCATAATTTTAATGTGCACTGTAGCAATAATAACACATAGGTAAACTTATCCCATACAGTGATGAATCACTTATTTTATTCAATGTCTAATACAGGGATTTGAATTGTCCATCTTATGCAGTTCCTGTACCTCCTATTCTATGTCCATTTTGACAAGGTCCCTTGACACTGCCAGCCAAGAAACTTTATGGGCAAAACCAACAGAAACTTGCATGCACTCTTCACACACTTACATAGTCTCTTCAGAGCTTGTGAAATATATTCTCTCCACCCTTACCATCATCTCCCTCAGAGAAGGAAGAGAGGATAATGGCAACTGTGACCACCAAAAGCCATGCTAAAAAGAACACAGGCCACTTCAGTATTAGTATCTGTCCCTAGAAGCGCTCAATGACCTAAACTGATTAAGGCTTAAAAAGCTGCAAGTTTGTATGTTAATATTATAACTAGACAAAGGATAATATGTGTATTCATACGTGCATGCAGGCTTTAAGGATGAAATTTCCATCATCCTAGACTACAAGTATATGCAGATACTTCTGTGACCCCCAAAATCTGAAATCTAAGTAAGCAAGAATCTGTGAAAGAAGCCTGCCCTCTCTCCCAAGTCGTATCCATAAACTAGAACTTCTCCCTGAAGTGTCAATCCCAGTAATACTGTGGAATAAAGTTGGGGAAAAGGCGGGGGGGGGAAGGCACATTACTACAGAACAAGCTCTCCAGAGTTACTTTTAAGAAGCAGGAACCTGAAACAGGGGGGAGGGAGGGGCACAGGAAATTCCTGTATTCCAAATGCACAGTGAAAGCTGGGATCCAGCACAGATGAGAAACAGGACACTTAGCTCCCAGACTAACAGATGCCAAAACCTGAGTTTAATACATACGTGCAAGTGTATACTGGCAAGTAAGCTAAACAGGATTCAAAGTTAGGATAAGAAGTGTTTAGTAAACCAAGTTTCTCTGGCAGCATCACCAGAGATCTACGTAGGTGGCAGCAGCAAGGACACAGGTTTCGTATTGCTAAGACTGAGCCATAAGGTAGAACAAATTGATATATTAGGTATTTGCATACAAAACAGGGGTGATGATCTGAGAGAAGAAACTGAACAGACGGTTAAGTTTAAAGCAAGTTTTGGGGCGCACATGTCATTACAGTAACAAAGCTTAGATACTGATTTCTAGTCTGTTCAGATTACACTAAAACTAGTAGGAAAAGAATAGAGACAGTTTCCTAACCCTGGGCATAAAGCAGAGTTTACAGAATTCCTGAGGCAATGCTTACATCATCGCTATATTTTGACTTGTGAATCACCACTGCTTTGGAAGGAACAGTGGATTCTGGCTTCCGGATGTTGAATTCAGGCTTTGGTCGATTCTGTTGCTGAAGATTTTTCCACTCATCTAAGGTCATTTCTTGAACTATTTCTTCATTTGGCTCTCCTTCAGCAACTCTAAAGGTTTATAGTCGTAAAGTAAAAACCATTAGCTTGCAACATGCCAGGATGAACAAGAACACTAATCTCTAAAGTAAGGATACGAAACAAAACATTTGGAATGTTTCTCACCAAATTACTATCCTTAATTCACTTACTCCCCACAGTAGCTTGATGTGTGAGTTTTACATTAATTAAGTTGGAAAATATACTTATGGTCTGTTTGAAATTAGGTGTATGAACAAATGCTGTCTCCAGGCTCCTGCAGTAAGTTCTGGTATTTATCCAGTCTCATTTTAAGTTCAAGCACTTCGGATTCTAGACAAAACCAGGCTTTCTTTTGATCTGGTATATTCTCAACCCTACTGTTTAATTGTGGACCTACTCCTAGCAAATATTGCCATAAAAGCATGCCATAGCAAAAAAAAGCATACCACGCAGTTTTAAAATACTCCAATTGCATGGTTTTAGTGACTCGTACTACAGGATGAAAATATGAGATAGAGTCATGTTTCAGTGCAGCTTTCAGTCATCAAAAAGACAGGATGATCATACCATGGGATCTTCTAGGCAATTAGTATTTCCTTTGTTAATTTCACAAGATGCTTCTTTCATTTCTTTTGTCAGATGTAGTAGCACACAAGGAGACAGTATCACCTGGCAAAACCAGATTAATCCTAGGGCAGTTTTAATTTGTCACAAAGTGCAATAATGATGATATGTTCAAGGAAAACATATGGAGTATGTCGGAGTCTGCCTTCCATATATTTGAACCGTAAAGACAGAGGTCCAAGGCTTTATGTTTGTATTCATAAGACAAGATACATGAGACAAAACTAAAGATTCTTCTCCATTCATCACTGCTTGACCTCTCTTCTGCCACTTTTCTGATGCTGACCAAGACTGACTTGCACAGGACCAGCAGCTATTAGGATACACTACAGTGTACCTTTTGCAGAAAGCTATTCCCTGCTAAGCAGCATCACATGCAGGGAGCACAACACGCTTCACCACTGTAATTGTTTGCTGCAGAAACAAGTAATATACCACAAACTACAGGAAAACCTGCACTGATTACTCCCAGACACTTGAGAAACCATTTCTCCCTTCTCCCACACAAAACTGTTATGTATTGCAATAGCAGTCAAAGTTGGTTAAGTATTTCCCCAACATTGACTTTTCTAGAAACTCTTTCACTAGGTCCCTTCTGGTGGGAGAACTACGGATTTGTTTTTCCTCACTCAATCACAGTTCCAAGCTGTCTTCTACCAAATGCTGATGATTTGCTACACAGCTGATATATGATACTATATAGAGTTGATTAGATGCAAGTTGGAAATTTATTTTATCATGGAAAGATGCAGAGTCAAATGACAGTCAGTGAACTGTGCATTTTGTTTTTGAAGTTGTACAAGCGCCCCACCAGAACACACACATTTGTTGGGAGTATTCTGTACATTCAGAACTAGGCTATATAGGAACAGGCTTGCTCCTTCTTCATACTTGATCTTGCAGAGAACAATTCTATTTCTTGCCAGTCAAAATTATACAGTATTTCCCTAAAGCACCCAGCATATGACAGGTAGAAGCAGAACTGAACAGTAAGATAGCCCTTAATTTTGGTTCTAGGACAAATACAGTATTAAATGCACCTCACAGAAAAAGTAAATAAAAACCATGCAACTCCTGTACTATATGCCTACCCTCTGACATGCCTTCATGGCCTGTGATTTTGAAAATTCCAGCTATATTAACCAGAATTTAAAGGTTAAAAGACTGGTAAGCAGCTTGTAATTCCATATCGAATAAGAAGATCTGAAACTACATTAGAAGGACTGTTCAGAATAAAATTAACCAGTTTACCGAGTTAAATAAAAAGGATACTGGTGAAAGGTGCAGCTACTTCTGGAAAAACAAGAAGATTCACCGTGCCATGTGTAAGAGCTTTAAGAACCAATTGCACCCCACACATTTCAATTTGTTGTCCTCAATAGTAAGAAGCCAGATAATTTTTGATCAACTATCTGAAGCTTCAGTTTTGGGAACAGGTGTTAGAAAAACACGACTAGTTGCAGGCACCCAGAGGAAAAAAAAGGAGAGAATAAACTAACAAGAAGGGGCTTTATTAAATTGTTTCATTTCTTCCTAAGCCACTTAAATTGCGTATCTGAACTTTAGGAAGTCTTTTGTCCTCCTCTCAGATTAAGTTTTCACTACATTAAGGACACACTGCTTCAGTCCTTGGCGAGAGCTGTAGAAAGGTACAGAACTGGTTGCAACAAGGACTTGAGAAGTAGCTATCAATCTTTCAATTTGCAAAAGAAAAACAAGCATTTGAGCAGAGCGTTAAGGTCAGCTCTGTGCAGTTATCTGCAGTGCAATACACAACACATTTACTGCATTTTCCATGGCACAAAGCCTGACAAAGAAAAAGGCAATAGCGCAAGTGTTCAAGAATACCAAAGGACTGACCACTAGTATGAGATACTAAAGCAATCAAGTAAGTGGTTTGACAACAACCAACCAAAACAACCACTACCAGGAAGTCCCAAGGACAAGAAGAAACGTGTACTCTCAGGCAAAAGTACCAGCCACCCAAACACAGAAATAACAACTAGGAAGGCAGAAGCTCTGAAGGGGGGACCCCAACCCCCCAAAAGCATGCAAGAGTATTGCAGGTAACCCAGTTGAGCTGAACTTTAAATCAACAGCATTCGTCCCTTCTGCAACAGAGTATTATTATAAAGACACACATCAACAGTTTTGTTTGGAACAGATGTCAGTGCCAGTAGGGTGGAACAACGTCTCAACTGAGTAATGTCTTCTACGTGGGAACAGGCAGAAAGTCCAGAACAGAACTAAAAGACAGCGATGAAGTCTAAAATACATGATCTAAGTGGGAAGCCTTTAAAGAGATGCTGAGAAGGAAACACAGACAATATTAAAAAAAAGAAAGAAAATTTTGCAAATCCATGATGTTCAGGCAAGACACTCGGGAGAAAAAAAACCACACACAGTAGCTTCTATATTCAAAGTATTGGAAAGACCATCAAGAGACACTGAAATCAACTAGACAGGCATGAGAAGCAGCATAGGTATGGTGGTTAGTCATGCCTTGGGTCATCAAGACCCCTTTCAGATCTAAGTTTCTATGATCATAAGACAACATGAGGACATTTCACTACACAGCAACTTGACCTATCAAAAAAGCAATCGCAGGTATTGCTTTGAAAAGTACACATCTATCAAAAAACAACCACTTGCCTGTTCTAAAGGAAATATTGGTGGTTTTACATGGCAAATGTTTGTTTTTTCAACAGTCTGATTTTTACTCCAAAGGATGGTTTCAACTGCTAGGTTATTAGCAGTACAAATTTATTTCAGGGTGCCAAGACTCCCAATGGGAAACACATCCTATTAGTGAAAGACAGCAACAGGAACCTGCATATCACATTTTGGACAGAGACTCAATTGTAGCAGGTTATTTGGGCACCAAGCCTGCACGGAAGTGTACTCTGTGCATTACTTTCTACCTTCTAACCTTATGCATTTTTAGTAACTGCTTGGTCTGCATTTTCATTAATCACGTTAATAAGCTCCTTGGCACACCAACAGTCATGCTTACAAAATATTACCAGACACCTAAGCGTGGCCTCTGGACATGAACAAACTGAATTCACAATGCAAGTACATACAACACCACCAAATGGGAGCCTTCAGAAATCGTTCCTACTGCTTCAGTGTTTTCAATGGATGACCATAACCCTCTAGCTATACCTTGTTTACCGTGCATACCTTTCTTGCTGGAACTGCTGTACATGAACACATTAATGTGCAGAAGAATTGAGAATGGAAAAGAATGGCATTCAGCTCAGTTATTCAGTTGATTATTTTCATATCATTAAAAGTAATTATAGTGGGTCTTTTTCAGATCAGTTTTTCTATTATTCAGCTGCACAAAGCAAGTTTTTATTCAGCTTTTATCAAGAAACCAATGACATAAATCTTTCCTACTAAACAGGAGCATTACCACCAGTCTGAGCAAAATTCAAAGTTAAACAAGGTTAGTTAAACAAAGTTAAATGAGCTAAGACCAAGTGACAACTATATAAATTCAAATACTTTTGAAGATCTGGACTGGTCTATGGATAACTTTATGTCACTATTAAAAAAAGACCAAACAAACAAACAAAAAGCAAACCCAAAAAAACCCAGGTAAATAGCTCAGCAAACTTGAAGACAAATTTTGAAAGCTTCCTATTAGATGACCAGAAGAATACATAGCTCCACCAAAAAGGAAGAAAGTCCTGTGTGAAGAAATGGAAGAAAATCCCACAGAATAAATACTAACTCTGCAAATACCTTTGACAGGAATTGATTAGACTATGTGTTGTACTGAATAAAAAGAAAAATCTAATCATTTGAATTACCAGTTAACACAAGTGTGTTATATTGTTCAGACTATGAAGACAAGTTCCACAGAAAGCAGCTGTGAGGAAAGCTTATACTGCTGTACTACCTGTATATTTTATACTTATTACTTGCAGCAAAAAACCTCAAACTATTACCATGCAGTTTCGGATGCTATAAACAGACAGAGATATTGTCGATACACTCAAGGAAATCTGAAGATATGGAAGGAAATAACTTGATTTATATTATAGAAATACTAAAGAAACTCTTGTCCTGCAATACTTTGCAAATGGAAGCTCAAGAACAGCAATGTGGTACACAGTCCTGAAGGCAAGACCCCATAAGTTACAGTAGACCACAGAAGTCTTTCCAGAGTTGTATTGAAATTAGCCAGTACCACACCAGAAAGCTATACAGTATCTCCACACAGACAGGTTATTCCCAGTTTCCAGGAATACTTTTTTTTTTTTTCTTTTAAATGGAAACAGTTACAACAGGAAAGAGAATGAGAAAAGAAACAAACCCAAGTCTTCCATCTCTTCCTCAATACAAGCATGTAACTGCAATAAAGCAGTAGAAAAGAAATGGATTCCTTGCAGTTGCTGCATTTAAGAGTCAAAATGAGAACAATCCTAGCCGTAGCTTAAGCAAACACACCCCCACACCCTGACTATTGAGGCTGTAGCGAAAGCAGAAAGTAGCCTAGCTAGAATCTTGTGCCGGTGTGTTACCTCCCAGAAGACAGCAACTCTGGAGAGCAGGGACAACTTAAGCATGCAAGCCTGCAAACCATATCCCACCAGCTTTTGCTTTTAAATGTAAAAGAACAACAAAAATAATTTCACCCTGTCAACGTGTATGCCATACAACCATTTCTAATTACCTAGGCACTATTTGCACAATGTCTCCTCTTCTATTTTAAAATACATAGAGTAACCATGCTGATACTACCCCTGGAGGTAAGTGCAGTGAGGTACATGTAATTTGTATTTTGTATACAGATTCCTAAGTCTTCAGGACAATATTTACCACACTGAAAAGAATACACAATGTAGAACTTTGTACTCATAGGTTACTTGCATTTTTAAATCTTATGGATTTCAGTGGACTATTCCTAAATGAAGTTTTTTTAAAAACTTGAAGAGGAGTTCTGGAATAAAACCCAGAGTAAAATCGCCAGAATGGCTCACAGTCTAACAAAATACCTACTAATCTCTGAGAAAGGGAAAGTTAAAGACACCTGGCAGATGCTGTGAGGTGCCTTTTCCACTACATATGCTTCTCATGCCTTACGCTCTACAAGGAACTGATGTCAGGACGTGCATATAAAGAGCTTGAATTGGAGCAGAAAGAAATACAAGTCTGAAACAAGGTACCAGTAGTTGATGAAAAAAGCTGAATAACTGTTCTCATATTTAGCTAATCCAGGGCATTTCTGACAGTTCATCTACACTATCCATCTGATCTAAGTCAGTCTAGAAACAGTTTTCTGGAAATTCAATCACAGTCATTTAATTTCAGAGACAGATTTCCCCATGTGTACATACCTCTAGCTACATATTAAAAGCTAGTTTAAAATTAAAAGAATCAAAGATCTATCAACTCAACTTCTTACAGGGTTATACAGTCTGAACATACAAAACAGGTTTTGTAGTCTAGTCAGCTTAATAATTAAGAAATGAACCAAGGCCACTAATAACTGGGGCTGCATCATTAGGTAAAAAAGGCTTCACAGCAACAGAAGAGAAGGTTGACATATTGCACTGACCCTCTTTCACTCCATATGCTATTTGATTATTCTTTAAAGTCTCTTACCTGGACAAGATTGTCCAGTTACTTTTTCTTAAGCTGCTGTTTATTTGCTGTGAAGTAAATTCTCATTGGACACTGATCAGAATGAAAGCCAGAAGACAAGGGGCAGATTTCTCTCTCAAATTCCCTACTTCTAAGGCACACTGCAAGACCATTTCCAGCAAGTTTTTCAAATTCTACAGAGGCTTTTCATAAATAGATGACAACTGCATGGTATTAGTGACTGACAAATAGCGACTTAGAGAATTTTCTCTTGGTGTATTTTAATTGCGTTTGTACAATGGCATAGGCACCTTGAATACCTTTTTCTCAGAGAACTTCAAAAAGCAGAGTAGTTTTTACAAATTAGCCAAGTTAAAAAGGTAAGAGACAACAGGTAGCTCCTCCCTAAATTATCACCAAATCTTAGGAACATAAGCATCATTGGGCAATTAAATGCAATCTGCAGCTGTATAAACCAAGCTTTAGTCATAATTAGGGATGCATTTTCTTGACCCACAAATATTGACAAAGCTTTTCTATCTTTAAGTATGTGCACTAGCAAAACTTCACAGTTCACATTTCAAGTGTGCCTCCAAATACAAGTGTATCAGTAACAGTCAATTGTTTTCTTTGCATTTAGAAAAAAATACTTTAGTCAGACTATACTTGTTCAGAGCCTCTCCTTCAGATGCCTCTGGCTGCTCAGTTGTTTCTGCAGTCTCTTCCATAGGAGCAGTCTGTTCCATGACACTAAAAGAGTAAACAAAAAAACATAAAGTCTTCATGGATCACGCTGAAAAAAACCCTTGCAGATCAATACATCACTTTTTTCCCAGACTACCTTGGGAGGGGAAAAATAGAGGAAAAACACTCTAGCATCATAAGCAGAAAGTAGATCTACTAGTTGAGCGACTAACAAAATAAGTATTAGGAAAATCTAACTTCTATGTACTTTTAATCAAAAAAAAGTGGCAAGCATGCATGAAGACAAAATAATTCAGTCGTGAATACTAATATCAGTACTCAATTACAGTATATCACTGATGTTTGGGTTTGCCTTTTTGTGTCTTTTCAACTATGAGAATGGGAAAATTCATACTACAAGTTCATGTTTTCTGTAGCACAGATATTAGTTCATGGTCAAACAAGAGCAGTACCATATTACTTTCATTCCACTGGTAGGCATACATATTTAAAATTAACACCTTCTAGCTTCGGTGCATCACTGAGCACAATTAAGGCACAGACATGCTTTTAGAATTGTTTAGACAACTCCAATTTAATGTCACTTCTACCACACACACCACATCACAAGAAAGCATTGATATTTCATGTTTATATGATAAGTTCTGATGCTACTGAACTAAAAAAAACTTAACCAGGAAGAATAAATACAACAGATCTTAAATTTCTTGTACTTTATGAAGTTCACACAACCTTCCCTGACATCTTACAAAAGGTAGTTTTGTCCTTTTGGTCAGCTAGTTTTGTGGTATCACCTCAGAACTACGTTAACCTAGCTGACTGTTTTGAAGAGCCAGAGTACCTAACCAATCTTTTACTTTTAGTATGAAATACTATAGAAGACAGAGAAGTTAGTACAACCTTTCAGAAGAACTTGGAACATCAAGCCCCAAATCAAGCCCTAAAATTATTACCAATCAAGGCTGTATTTTTCGACCTTTTAGCCAGATTGCCTGAATCCATGATCTAAGGTTTAAAAATAAAATTTTATTTCTAAAACAATTTTGTGAATGAATGTGTATGTGGCCAAAGATGTTTGCTGTAAGTTCTGAGTGGTGCTTTTTCTCTGTCCTTTATCAGCCTCCAATTGAAGTGTTCCAGATGTATATGAGAACAAAAGCTACTGGAAAGAGTAGCAAATTGAAAACAATGGACAAAAGCTGACACTTCCAGTGAGCTTTTTTAAATTCAAACAGAAACCAGTAAAAGAAATACAGAATTTAATGGAAAATTACCAATTTTTTTTTTTAATCTAACTGACCATTAATAAGCCATCACATTCTGTTAATGGTCCTTCTGTGTGCTTTAGAATGTATTTCAGTGGTACAGTCAGCTAAATACTACCTCCAGAGCCACACTGAATTGTATCAAATCTTTGCAATTTAGAAATGATCCATAGATTTTGAGAAAAAGAGACTGGACTTTAAGCCCACTAACAGAGCTTCAGTCTTTTAATTGGCATTTTATAGCAGTGCCATTAAATGTCAGATTCCCACTTACTTGATGTCCTGGTTTTGGCTGGGATAGAGTTAATTTTCTGCTTAGCAGCTGGTTCAGTGTTTCAGATTCAGTGTGAGAATAATGTTGATAACACACTGATGTTTTAGTTGTTGCTAAGTAGCACTTTTCCTAAGCTAAGGATTTTTCAGTTTCCCATGCTCTGCCAGCAAGCAGGTGCACAAGAAGCTGGGAGGGAACATAACCAGGACAGCTGACCTGAACTTGCCAAAGGGATATTCCATACCATAGAATGTCATGCCCAGTATGTAAACTGGGGGAGTTGGCCAGGAGGGATTGATCACTGCTCGGGCATCAGTCAGTGGGTGGTGAGCAACTGCATTGCGCAACACTTGTCTTTTCTTGGGTTTTATTCTTTTATTATATTTTTTTCATTACTGTTTTTGTTTTATTATTGTATTATATTTTAGTTTAGTTATTAAACTGTTCTTATCTCAACCCATGAGTTTTACTTTTTTTTCCCAATTCTCCTTCCCATCTCACTGGGAGGGAGAAGCAGTGAGCCAGTGGCTGCGTGGTGCTTGGTTGCTGCCTGGAATTAAAAAACACAACACTTGACTATTGAGAAAAGTCATTACTTATTTCAGTTAAAAGACAATTTGGCCCCAGTCAAAAGATTCTGGCAGTCTTAATTGAAGAAACATCACCACGCCTTTGCTATAATTTAATTTCACCAACATGAAGACGACAAATTCAGAAAACTGTAAAACTACATCCATCACAACAATTAATAGAAAGCAAGGCTTATAAAGCTCAAAATGGACATGAAACTCATGGACTGAAAATGATGATTTATGGTGGGCACAAGTATATGTAGTACCTTGTATCATCTTTAACTGTTACCCAGTTGCGAGCTCCACCTCCACCCTTTTTGTCGTCTGCTTTCATTCCTCTAGAGAAACAGGCTTCTGTGAGTTCAAGAGCTTTTTTTCATTAGGACCTCAAACTAAAACCAGTATTGCCAGCCAACTTAGATATAAAAGGAGGGAACAGAATACTTAAGAGACACTACTGCAGTGCTGACTACCGTTTACTTGTGCACCAAGTAAGAAGCAGCACATAGAACACTTACGTTTTATCATTCCCACTTTGTCTTTCAAATTCCCATCTTCCTCTTTGGTCAAAGCCATCGAAACTCCGATTTATTCCACCACCTCTTCCTCTACCTTGCATTCCGCCTCTTCCTCCACCACGACCTCTTATTGGCCTTTCACAGTCTAATCTTTCAATTGGTCTAAAAAGAGGATTTCTAGGCAGATTTTTGTTCCTACAGAACAGTTAAGAAGGAGAAAAAAAAAAGCATGGTTTTATTTGTTCAGCTGTAAGAGACATCAGTATATGAGAGTTACATTTTTTAGAGTGCATCGTGCATCTTTACGGTTGTATTAGTTTCGTCATTAAAAATGGACATAAACCGAACTCAAGGGGGAATTATTACAGATAACAGGAATAGTAAGTTCAGCTGTTTATTGATAACACTGAACACATTAGAGAAGTTAAATAAAACATTATAAACTCTCAAATCTTCAGCAACTTTATTGGGTACAAGCTCCACTATCTAAATCCAGAGTTACGTGCAACTGCTAAAAATTTCAGGGAACTTGTTAAAACACAGACTGCTGTGATGTAAAGTAAGAACAGCCATGCTCCCAAGTGTTAAAGGTTTAGGCGGAATTTTCTAGTAAAGAAAGCAAAATTGATATGCAATCACTGTCCAAGCAGTAAATAGTATGACAAAGGTTTATTTTCAGTTGGAACAGTAAAATTCATTCAACTTGGAACCTACACCACATGTTCTGCAACATTTGGTACCTGAGCTCAGAAATGAACATTTATGTTGCAGATTGAAGGTTATGTTTTCAGATCTTTGCACTTTTCAATTTCACCTTATATTTCTAACATTTAACAAAACCGCTCCAAATTAATCTGGGAGGAAGCTGAAATTACAGGTTTGACGGGTGTTAATTAAGTCATCTTGCAACAAATCTACACACTAATAATGCAGCCATGCCTTCAAGTCACATCTGGTTACTAGATCTGTTTTAAGACTGTTCAGTCTTCCTCTTCCCACCCCTGTGCAGATCCTCCATGAGGCACCTTACTTCTCCCTGTATGACACATACCTTTCCACTGTAAACTCCACTTGTCTTTCTGTTCCACGGGAACGGTATTCCCTAACAGATGGTCTCCGTTCAGTTTTGTCTTGTTTCACCTCTGCTCCTCTGTTATTGAATCCTTGCTGTTCTCCTCGCTTAGATGCCCGCTTCTGGCCTACACAAACACACATGTATATAGATTGCTAGCAGTTTAACAATAACTGAATTGCAATTACCAAACTACTGATTGAAATTAGATGATTACACCTTACAGTCTTCTGCTTTATCCTCTTCAATCCCAAGCCCATCAAAATATTAAAAGCACTTACAGTTAATGTTCCCAGATGCCGTCAGTTTTAAAGGCATCTACTTACTTTTCCTTCTGTACTGATGAACCTGCCTCAGGTGAAAATGCTACAGGTTGACACAGTTTAGATATTTCCAAAAAAGACAGGCTAAGGAAAAAAATCTCATTTTATTCACATTAAGGCACAGAAATGAAGAGCAAAGACTGTTTCTCCCATGTTCTCTCAAAGATCTTGCTAGTGTACTACAGGACAAGGCAGAGAAGCTTCAATGGAAGACATGAATTGCAAGTTGGCTGCAGGAGCAATGAAGGTGGGGGAAAAAGGACCACCATTAGTGATGGGCGTTAATTGTTGATCATCAGACAACACAGCTTCTGCCAGATGAGCTGAACTTAGAAGTCTGAGCCTGTGCCTGTACTTCAAGCTCACAGCCATGGTATCCAACAACCAGAAGAGGGTCACCTCCTTCTATTACTGTTCTACAGAGGAGAGGACCATTCACCAACACTAAAAGTCACTGCATTTAAGTGGCAGAAACCCAAGCAGTAAGTACAAAGACTCCAATACCTCTAATTGATTCTGTAACGTCAACATATTCCAAGACAAAACATATTTAAGCTTTCTGGGGTTTTGTTTGGCCATTGCCGGGGTTGAAAAGGAGCAGGTTGAGCAGGGTGAATGCAGAGAAATTGTGTATTGCAAAAGAGAATAAGTTGAGGTTATCCACTCAACTCATATTCATCTAGCATAAGATTAAAGTTCATTATGTGCTTCCTTCCCCATTTTCCCAAATTCTGTGTGCTACTTAGGACAAAGTTCTCCAGAAACATGTAAGCTTTTTGTCTGCTAGGTCCCTGCACTTACACTATTGGCTGAAAAAGGTGATGGTTTAAGTCAATCAAGCAAGGAACTACAGAAGCACTGCTCTCAGATCAACAAAACTGAGCTATTCTTTCCACAAGAAGTATCTGAGCAATGCTGAGCAAGTTACTCAACTCAGGTTAGTGGAAAAGTGACAGTCCTGGCTACTGTGCTAGTATATAAAGATGAAAAATCTTATTCTCAGCGACAATATTAAGATACAAATTAATTCATAGCTCCATAGAAATGACCATATAAGAAGATCTCTGATCAAAGCTGTAACATTATCTTTAAAAAGAAAACTTCAAAGGACTATCCACTTGGTGAATGAGGTAGAAGAGTGGTAAACAAAGCTTTCTGTTATGCGGCAGGGACAGTCATATCTGTACACAGAAGATAGCTTGCTTTGTGCTGCAGAACCCTAACTTTGGTTTTCTTTGAACTACAAACCACTTGACATAATATATTCCAGTAATCTCGCTTCTCAAGGTCTGGAGTTGCTTGATCCTTAGAGCAGTAAAGTGTATTTGCATCGCAGAAATTACAATGTAATCTCTAGATAAATCTCTAGATTTTGAAATCAGTTTCTGAGTAAGATTTTCAAACCAGGATGCTTTAATAAAAAGCACAATTATAAAGAATACAGAATTGTACTTGCTGTTGGGAAACGTCTGCTCTATGGACATCTCAACTACACCAGCAACTATACAAGTGCTAATTCCAACTGGAATCTTGCTGTGGAAAAAGTGACTACTCTTTTCTGATCTCGTTTTTACTTATTTTGTTTGGATCTGAATGCCCAACTGCAATACAAGAGTGCATTTTTATTTATTTTTGAGCCTCTCGCTGGCTATCAGAAACATCAGTTATTCTAACCAGATTAACTTGACAAGAATGCAGCAGTCAGAGATCACCTTCCCTACATGCTCAGTATTAACCTCGATTTCACCTTCAGGTTCAAAGAGCTCCTTAGAACTAGTGAAGCAATGCAAAAAGAAAAAGAAGATGCAAAAGTAATCTTAAAAAGATGTTCTCTTCTTCTGTTACTCAGTACCACTTAAAGGTACATCAATACAAGCCTTCTTGCCAGATATGCCAGTGTTTTCCATCTCACTAGCACTGACCATGCTAGATAAAGCAGTCAGCTCTACTCTGATTTCGGTGCAAGGCTCTTTCACTTTGATTCTAACAGGTGGCTGTAATTACTGCAGATGGATTTTAAATACTAGAAAGATTATTTGTAGCACTTATTACCTGTATAAAAATATTTTTATTGGTTTGACAGACATGCAGCAATGGATTAAAACAGTATGCAGCAACCACACCTCTCTAATAAGCCGAGGCACCCTCAGGGCAGAAGCTTATGACCTGCTTGTGAACCAGTTCAAATAGCAGCCCAATTTCAGCTCTGTATGTAAGGGCAAACTAAACTGGAGCTTGGCAGCAGTGATAGTGTAAGCTATCTGATTTTAGTTGTCTGCCATATGCCTGTCCCAGTGCAGACTCATTTTTATTTAAGGATCTGAATGGTCATGTACCCTTTGGGAAAAAAACAAAACAAAATGAAAGACGAGCAATCTTGTGTAGCACTGCCATAATAGCTTTCACTTAAAAAGAACTGGGCTATGCTTTGCATGCTCATTAACTACCTCTCCGAGTACACCCCAATTTGGTCTGCTTGTTTGCACATACAGACTGCTATGCAGGTTTTCTTCAAAAACACCAAAAAAGTGTGCATCATCTACTTGAGGTCTTACAAACATCATGCTGAAAAATGAAGATGGCTTTTTCCTAGTTACTAAGTTTAGCCTCTCTTTAAGGTGGTTTTCCCCGTGTCTTACAGTTACATCTGTAATCTGTATCCAACCGAAGATGTTGCCCACCGTTCCTTATCTCACCACCACCTCCCCGGGAGGTTACCGCAGCAGACCAGACTGTTGGTTGAGCTGCCTCTCACTTTAATTTCTAAACTGAGGAATCAGAAAAGAAATCTGATGCTTCAACATTTTTTTCCAGAAGCAGCAGCTGAGCTATTATTAGAGAGAAAGACACCTGTAAGTACTAAAATTACCAGGTACTAGAACTATACACTGCTACAGAAAAAAGCCCAGTTTACAAGCCGTTGTTAAAACTCTGAATCATACACAGCTAACATGCTTAAGTAATTTTCATTTTTCCCACAATAATACTTTATTATCAGTATTAGTTTTGTTTATACTGCAGCATTTAGAAAGGAAGACTTTCTACAAAAGTGTTTTTTAATAAGCATGTATCACAGAACTTGCAGCTGGGAAAGCAAAAATTGTGTTTAAGTCCTGCACAGCCTCATTTCCCAGACACTACATATCTATGATTAAGAGACAATCTAAAACAACGCTGCAAAGTTTAGCTGCCTTTCAATGTTGTTGTCTAGCTCTCACCAAGTTTCTCTATCCATATCATCTGTCATCAAACAAGTGGGACTTTTGCTCAGGAACAGATACTCTTCTAGATTTTGTGGGTTCTCCACTGGCTCCCCCAGAGACAGCATGCTCTCACTTTTGTTTTAATTTTTAGTTTTAAGAGGAAAAAAGTTTTTTATGCAGCAAATCTTGACTTCTGACAAACACCACAAGGAGCCAGCTTGCAACTGCTGTTATTGACGGTAAGATAGAGCAGAAATCATGCTCCGTTTCCCCCGTTCCCTTATGTAAGGAGCAGGGCAGGTGATGGGGGCAGCTGGCACACAGTTCACGGGCTGAGGGAGGTTACTGCTGCAAAGAGCACCGAAACCTCGTATTCTGACCTAAAATCCAGCTGACAACACTGTATCATAGTGTTTTATGAATTCTCACAAGCCTGAGACCGACTCATCCCACCAAAACAGGTGACACTCAAACCTAGTTAGACAATTCCATCAATACTCCATTTCCACAAATGCAGCCTGAGATGAAGAAGTGCCAAACGAAGAGTTATGTCTACTTTGCCCAAGTAGCACACACGGGAACAAAGCAAAGGCAAACTGAGTGTAGTTTTGATTCAGTTAGGATGAACGTTAGAGCCACCATAGTAGCCAGATGAAAGACTTGTATATCTTCTAGCATGTTTTTGAAGAAAAAAAAGCAAGGACAAAATACTTTCTACGTAGCAACCGACCCTTAGAGGTTTTCTGAATCAAAGACTATAAGCATTGATTTATGGAGGACAGATCCATAGATGGGCTGCCACCTCTTTACTCTGACTGCCGTCTGAATAGATATATGCTTTGATATATCAATGTCACCCTACGGCAAGAACAGCCACAGGTCAATAATAGTCTCTGTAGAAAAAGCATTCTTTCTCCTTATTTCACAAAAACTGCCTGAAATTATATCCCTTTATTTCCGTAAAACAAGAAATAATAAATATTCTTTGCCTTCTCCAAGTCTCACCTACAGTTCCATATAACATGCCTTTTGTACCCTCAGACACCTCCTCTCAAAACAAAAACCTTAAATTAAGTTTCACCCAATATATAAATCATTCTGTAGGTTTCACCATACATGTCACTGTAATGTGCTTTTTGTAGTTTCAGTATCTTTGAGGCAACCAAAAGAGCAGACACACTTGAAGATGTGGGAAGGTGAGATTCCTCCAAAGGCACAATAATTCCTTTTCTATATTCCTTGCTATTGCTACCTCGGTAATTCCCAACACAGCTTCTCTCCTCGACAGCAACTGGAAATAGACTTGCTGTTCTACTCTTAGCAGTCCCAATGCCTCCAAGCTCTCTCTCCTGAACTATAACAGTTTGAATGAGAAAAACCTTTCATGTCGCAGTGTAGCTCGCAATGCTGCCCCCCCACCTCGATCCATGTTCTCTCGTATGTGTTAGATTACATTTGCTGATAGTGAATTTCCTCTGTCATTTTATAGCTCATTTACAGTATGTAATTTGTATCACTGCCCTGCAACTCTGGGCTAAATAACCTTGTACCAGTAAACTTCATTTATTTATCCCTCTCACAGCTCTTGTAGCATGGACTTCCCACGCACCTAGATGCACACAAACTAAAAAATTTAAACTGTCCTTAAAATTTTTCATTTCAGACAAGTTTCAACTGTGTTGTAGATATTAAAACAAACCTAGCAGCAGCACAATCACTGGTCATAAATTCAAATCTCTCTTTCCACTTATTTCAAGAGCTCCTTCTTTCCTCTGCTTTCAGCTTAACAGCTCATTTTTAAATGAAAAAATTTGAGCCTCAAGAAACAATTTAATGGGAGTTCAGAGGAGATGAAGTAAGTTCAAAATCCAAACAGGAATACTGTTCCAGTTGGTCTGAAATGAAGGCAAGTGGAGAAATTGTGCTATAATTCAAGGATCTCTGTCATTAATTATCACTGTGTGCAAAGACGTTACTTCATTACCATCTCATTAACACAATAATATCTATACATGGACAACTGATCTCCCTTTACAATAAATCTGCATAACTGGAAATAGTAAAAGACAGTTCACACTCTCGGGGACTTATTTTGCCGTATTTCAGAGTACGGTAGATTTAAGACTGCACAATCAATCTTACTTCCTCCTCTTTGCATGTGTGTGTCCATGTGATTTTAATTCCAAACTTCAGGCAATTAATTTTGTGAACTAAAGCATGGCTAATTACACGATTCGCAGAATAATACCACAGTATCCCAAAATACAAAAAAGGCTTCAGCTATTGCATGCAACACATCAAAGAAAGACGCACGGAGTTAAGACTATTCTGTGGTATTTTGTTTTCACGTGCGCCAGTACCCAATTACAGAATTGCCTACTGCAGCTTTCCTCTGGACAATCCTTATGACTATGTAGCCAAAAAAACACCAGAATAAATTATTTAAAAATAAAAGCATTGCAGTCAGTATAAGATAAAATTCCCCAGAAGCATTCTGTGCCATATTAACTTAAAATCATAGCTAAAAAGTCAAACACACAATATTCAGGAACTACATCTAAATGTGACACGAGTCATCAAACATACATGACAGAAGAAAATCTTTTAGAGGTATTAGCAACAAAGGTTTAGAGATTTCAACAGAACAGAGGTTATTACTGCATGATCATCAAATTTAATTTGCCTGGACCGGTAAAGAATGCAAGCTCTGCAACTGAGCCTTTTGAATAAAGAGCTGGCAAATGCAGTTTGGCCACTGTGCTAAGAATGAACTGAGTTAACATTAAGTGGTGCAATTTTAAGAGCTGTAATACCTACAAACAGCCTTTACCCAAATCCTCAGCATACAGTCTATTAAAAAAAAAATTAAAAAAAAAAAATCACAACATAGTCAGTAAAAGAGAAAAAACACATCATTAAAGTCAAAATTGTAGGATTTGGTAGGCTATGAAATAGTTCATTTTCTCCTTAAAGAAAGATTTAAAAAAAAATAGTCTCCTTACAGCTGTGTCAATTCATAATAAAAAGTTTGGATTCTAAAGGTCAAAGTACTGGATTATTCGGCAAACTCCTCTTAGGAGGCTTGTTTCAGATTGAAAACTTCTCCAGAAATTGAGTAAAAACTTCTCTGGAAAAGGCAGGGAAGAACTAAATTTAAAAAAAACGTCAACTTACAGAACTCTGTACGCTAACACCAAAACGTAACACCAAAAGAAGTCTCTCAGACTAATGTAAAACTTTTTATATATTGCAAGATTGAAGACCAGGCTTCCTTCAAGTCTTTCTAAAGGTAAAGACTATTTTCTTCAGGTTTAATATGCTCAAGAAATACTACAATAATAAAACAAAAATGATGAAACTTTTAACAAGACTTTTTGTAACCCAAACAAGGAAAACACCCCAGTAATTAGACAAAACAGTCTCGAGGGGGTCCAAAGGAGGGCCATGAAGTTGACCAAAGGACAGCAGAGCCTGCCCTATGAGGAAAGACTGAAGGAGCTAGGTATCTTCTCCCCGGAGAAGGTTCAGTGGGTGGCCACATCACAGTATTCCAGTACTTGAAGGGCAGCTAAAAAGAAGATGGAGGCTTTCTCTTCACAAGGAGCCACGTAGAGAAGACAAGGCGCAACAGGTACAAGTAGCACAACGAGAGGTTTCACCTCTGTATCAGAAAGAAATTGACAACAATCATTCACTGGAACAACCTCCCCAGAGATGTGGTAGAGTCCCCATCACTGGAGGTTTTCCAGAAGTGATTGGATAGGGTGCTAGACGATCTCTTCTAGGCTGCCTTTCCCAGAGAAGGCTGGATTAGACAATCTTTCGAGGTCCCTCCCAACCTGGGCTGTCCTGTGACAATTCTAGAACACCTGTACAATACAGACGGAATTTTGTCATTTCAACCATAATACCAGAATCTGATTCAGCTTTTCAGATGGGTCTAGATGCTTCTTTATGGTGTTTAATTCTTAATCACTGAATTGAAATGAGAGACTTATGCCCAACATGTGAAAAAAAAAACCCCACGACCCAACAACCCCGAAAGCCCAAAACACTAAGAAAGACTGGGAAAAAATCTTTTAAGTTTGGGGGTTTTTTTAAATAAAAGCTTAATCATTAGTTTCACAATTTAGTAATTTTAATCAGTATTATTTACTTCCCCGAACAGAGGTACGCTCTTCTAGCAACGCATCCATCATTAGAAGCTTTATACCAAATTGAGCTGGTATGAGGACCTTGGTTACTCATTCTCAGCTCTTAAGCTGGTAGTCCCCTGAATCTCTTACTGTACCCAGAAGTTTTCTGGTTGAATCCTGTATAACAAGTCAACTTTGTATGGCCCAAATAAAAGGCGACCCTCTCCTTCCAAGAAAACCCCTAAATTTTTTCCCTCAGCCTGGCTCTTGCTTTATATTTGTCAGCTATGCTATCACTGTATTTGCCCTAAGGCAGAGGGTGATTTCTGTCCTTCAGAGCAGACTTGCTAAGACAACACATCCAAAGAAGGAGCATGCAGACAGGACCAAGTCTCAATTCTCTGCCCTGGTTTAGCACCCTGAGCACTATACATTTACAGTCCTTACTCTTCTTAAGACAGATGTTGATTCACTTTCAGAAAGGCTACTATAAGGCAGCAGTCTTTTCTCCATTTTAAATTAACATGAAATTAAAAGAAGGTACACATGCCTGATGCCTCTATGTAAGAAACTGGGTTTCTTAAGATCAAGGCGGAAGAAAATAGTCAAAGACACTAGACAGGGTCACTGTGTATTAACACAGCATTACACTCGGAACCTGTATACTTAAGATACTTACAGACAAGTAGGACATAAAGAATGCTCTTCACATACTTCTACACTCCTGGTAGGTCACTAATAACCACTAGTTCTTGTTCCAAGAACTTTTTCAACAAAACTTGAGACTCTGCTGTTCACTAAACAGGCTCCTTTGCCTTCTGTTGATAATCACAGCAAAGCATCCTTTAAAAAAAAATAAATCTGTTACTAATGTGAGTATTGGTCTCACAGGCAGAGATCTTGAACAAAGTCACATAACAACCACAGAGGAATCTCAAAAGACGAGTTTCATACAACTGTCCAAAGGGAGAGTGACAACTTGTTAAGGTCACTCTCTACAAAGATGCTCCTTAATTAGTGTATATTTGGCATTGAAAGATTCTCTGATCCATAAGGTCAAATAATTGCTGTTGTAGCAGTGTAAGTCTGTAAGCCTAAGAAACAGAACTGGCAACAACTTGATAGAACAGTAAGCCCAATTCAAAGGCTACATCTTTTCCTAAGGCATTAAAACACAGTTCAGTTACTGTGAATTTAATAGGAGATTTCACTACAGGAAAAAATTAGTATCTTAAGAGTAGTGAATGCGTTCAGCTTCACTGCCTGCTGCAGGAGAATGGGAACTTACAACAACTCAAGAGGGTAAAACGGGAGTCTTCTGTGCAGAGATTCTCAATATTCGGAAATCATGAGCCAGCTCTCAGATAGTTTAGATACTGAATCGGCAACCTGAAGCTCAATACCAGGTAATTAATAACAATCAGACACAAAATGCTTCCAAACGCAATGAGCTGTAGCACAGCAAAGTCTTCAGCTGCAAAGACAGCTGAGTCAGACATTCTGATACAACAGCTGATGAGCCCCGTACTCCCCCAAGCAACATTTAGCATCAAAACCTAGCAGCTGACAACCCAGACCATTCCTGAACATTGTGCTAAAGAGCTCACCCAGGAAATAAGTTTTTATTCAAAAGTTTGGGCATGAAGGCAAGCTTAAGGCAAACTAAGCACAGACCTCTGGACAGGTTATAACTCTGAAGAAGCGCAAGTGCCAGAAAACTCACAGGTATCAAGAAAACACGCCTGGACGCGTAGGACACCAAAGGAAAACGGCCTGGGTGACGAGCAATGAAATGCATCAACTGGGATGCTGAACCAACATGAAAACTACAGATGCCG
>NW_009606853.1:0-305 GCF_000690535.1 Cariama cristata | reverse complement strand
GAGCTTGCCCTCTTCCATTTGTCTCTTAGGACTATTTCGGAAGTTTTCATTTACACGTCCCAAGGCCTGGTTCCCTTCTGAAACCTCTCGCGTGGGCTGGGAGAGCTCCCCAAGACCCGTCGGGAGCATACCCAAGTACGGCCACCCGGCGTAATCCTCCGGTTGTCACTTGTTTCTTCACGGAGGCTTTCAGGCATACACTCACAACGCCTAAAATACAGTTAACTGGCTTTTCTCAGCCCGCTTGTTGGCCCTGCTACTGCCGAGCGGCTGCACCACGGCTGCCAAGAGGCAGGGCAAGCGCG
>NW_009606852.1:0-13089 GCF_000690535.1 Cariama cristata | reverse complement strand
TGGATTGGGTTAAAGAAAATAACGGAAGGATCAAACCCCACACCCATCCCCTCCAGGGTGGGGATGCTCCACGGTGCTGCTTTCTGTGGGGGCTGGGGCAGCTGTGGCAGATGCGCAGCCCCTCACCCACACCACAGGACCATCGACCCTTCCAGCAGCCTGCCCTCACCCCGCTTCCAGCTGGGCAACGCTAATTCAATCAAACTCAGCCCTGGCTCAACGGGTTGAAAAGGAGAGATGGGTGGTTTGGACTTCAAAGGGTCCCGTCCCTCCTCCCCCACCACAGGACCCCCTCACACTGTCATGATCAGAAAGGGCCATTGTGCACCAGCATCCTAAATCACTGGTCTCCAAGCTTCTACCGTGCTGGTTTATCTCATGCCTACGTCCACCATCCTTGAGGCAGGATGCTGAAAAACATAGATGGGAGATGTAGAGGGGTACCCACCACCTGTCTCTCCTCCCAGGGATGGGTCCACGTTAGTGCTGTAGAAGGGACGGCCAACAGCGTCTGTGCTGGGGACCAGCAGTGACAGGGACCTCGGAGAAATGAATCTGCAACAGAAAAACAAAAAGTCATTTGTTCTGCACCAGGTCTGGAATTGCTCCCCACCGTCTGTGCTCAGAGCTGTGCGTGCTTCTGGGAAGAGAGGGGGAGAAATGAGTTTTTCTCCCTTCATTGGGATTATGGGAGGACACAGCTGCCCCGGGCAGACAACACGCGCTAAAACCTCTGGGCACAAGGTGACAAAATGTCTTCGAGCAGCTGCGTGTTGCACAACCTGAGCTGTGGCACTGGTGCTCTTTCACCTCTGGCTCAGACACGTGGCTTTGCGGTCCCATTTCACCCATCTCGTAGGAAAAAGGCAAACACAAACAGGTGGAAATCGCCTTTTCCCTCATCCCATGTCCAAATCATGTACCTCACCTCCCACTTTGCTGCACTCATCACAAAGGAAGATCTGAATCTTCTTTCCTTTGCAAACACATTTCCCTTGAAGCTGCAATTGTTTTTGGAAAAGCAACGGTCCAGGCCAGGGGTTTAGAAAATACCCGTGTCCAAAGGATTAAAATTCACCTGAAGAGCAGAGCTGCTTTCTCCGGATGGCACCAGGCTTCGCTGTTTGCATCCCTCCAGCACAGAGCGTGGCCATGGCCAAGCCGTCCTGCTGCAGTAAGAGATGACCAAACCCTTCTTTAGGACAAGAAGCCCTAAAATGTGTTTCTAGGTGAATTTTGTAATGAATAAAGGCTCTTAGCACTGCCACTTATGAAGGGCTCGCTTCTCTTGCTTAAGTAGAGGTCTGGCAGGAGCCTGGTGGTGTAGGCATCGCTCCTGCTGCCTAAAGGTTTTAGGATGCTAATTCTGGGCAGAGCCTGTAGAGGAACATCTCACCCCTATTGATTAAGGGTTTCCTGGGTCCTTTCTGTAGGTCACCCTATTTTACAACTGAGAATTGCTGTTCTGCAAGGAAGGTAGTCAAAATCTGGAAGAAGGTGAAGCCCACGTGCACATAGACATGAGGCCACGTGTCCGGGGTAGCTCCCACCCTACTCCAGGGTGCAGGGCGGGTCCAGATGGCCCCACATAGCTTGTTGCATATGACCCAGGGGCTCACGGAAAATTTTGTGTATAATACTCACGAGTTTCCTCTCCCCCTACTCAGAATTAACCGTACCTGCGTGGTGAAGGGATGCACAATTTACCCACAGGACTTTCACAGTGGAGAGCAGGTTGTCTGGACACAACTAGATTTTTGAACCTGAATTTCAACGGTCTTCCCCTTTTAGCTCTCGAGGAAAAGCAAGGCTGGCATCATTGCTACATGGCAGTGGCTTCATAAGGTGCTGGTTTCCCATGACTGGTGTTAAAGAAATCCTTACTGGCTGGTATTTTCCAGCCCTGCCTGCTAACTTTTTCCCTACCAGCATTACACGAGAGGTGATTTGCAGATGAATCTTTGTGTTGTTTCCTGTGCCAGGGAGATGACTCATTTTCCTTGCTTGCAGCTGGGAGACCTGATGGAGCCAGTCTGGAGGGAATCCCTCACCCGGGAGGAACAGCCACTGCCAGCATCCCTGTTCCTCAGAAGAGACAACGTGGCCAGGTTGTGTCTGCATCCTGCTCCTTGAGCTACCCCAAACAGACCAACTCCCTCTGTCAGTCCAAACTGGGAGGAGGAGGTCCTCCATCCGATCACCAGATCGACCTTGAATGCATGACCAAGGCACACTGGACTGGAGATTTTCAGTATCTCAAGGAGAAGCAGCATGTCTCCAGTCCTGAGCTTTGGTACTGCTGGAAAACCCTTGGGAGGTGATGAAGGATGCCTGTCACCGCTCTTGTAACATGGGGGAAAGGCAGGAAAGCTGAGGAACAGGACAGGGACGTGCCCTCTTGGCAGCAGGAGGGGAAATCGGAGATCTGCATTTCTGGCTGATCCCCTGCCACAGCCTGTGCTGTCCCATATTTTCGTGGACACGTTTTCAACCGCGGAAACCTGGAACAGACCCTTTAGGAGGGGAAGGAAAGGACTTGCTGTCCTCGAGGCACTCCAGCTCCTTCATGAGAGGGGTTGTCAGAACTTTTTTTAAGACGTGCTTGTTAAATACCAGGCTTTTGCCCTGAAAGAGCTACCGGAGCCTTTGCCTCTCCAAACACCATGCCCGAACAAGTCGCACACCTTCCCACCAGAGGCTGGCTCGAAGCTGCCTTTTTCCCACAATTTCAGAGTTTTACGGTCAGCTTTCCTCATTTTCCATGTCATTAATCTCTGCGGACCCTGGCTCCAAGCAGGCTGGAAGCCAAATCCTGCCGGATAGGTTCCAAGTGAAATCCAAGTTGTCTGGAAAAGAAGAAAATTTATCAAAAAATTCGGAAAGCATGTGAACCGTACGCTGGCTCTCACCAACTGCCCAGCAGGGCAAGTGCAAAGCTGCTCAAGCCAACAGATGGTTTTGGTGGCAGTCGATGTGCCTTTTCCCATTCCACTTGACTTTTCCAGCAATCAGCCAAAATATAATATAAAGTGTTCGTTTGAGGGCACATATTTAATTTTGCCCAAGGAAAAAAAAAAAAAAAAGGAAAAAAAAACAAGGAAAAAAAAACACAACCAAAAAACCACCAAACTGGGAGATTACTTTTAAGTTTCTCAAGAAAGATTTTCTTGCTTTGAGAGCTGCCATTCAGCACTGTCAGCCAACGCATTTTTTCACAGCATTTTTGCAGTGATTTTTAATTTCCTCTCTTTGGCGTTTGAGCTGCTTTGCTGCTCAAACCCAATTCCCCAGGGTCCCAAAGCTGGGGACGAGACAGGCAAAACCTTTTTGAGACAGGGCAAGGGAAAAGAAGAAACCCGTCCTGGGGTAGGACAAGAGAGAAGGGGTAAGAGCAAAAACTCTCTCACCTGGACCTCTCCAGAGATGACCTACTGCCTTTAACACCAGCCTTCTCCCCAGCTTCTGCAGGTTGCCCATGCAGTTTGTCTCTGCTCCAGACGATGAAGCTCAGCGCAGCAGGGATAATATCGATCTTCACCTCTCCTGCAAGCTGCAGGTGACTCGCAGCTTGCCACAGGTTTTTCTTTTTGCAGTTACTCTAAATTTGAGATTTTAGGCAGGAGGTCTGCCTGTTATTGGAAGGTCAGTTGCTCTCAGGGACATCTTTCCAGCATCTCCACGCCTATGGGGTGGCCCTCAGGGTTTTGGCATGGGCTTTGCTCAACCTCCACCCAGGTTGCACAGCACATGCCAACACCGCTTCGCCCGGCCGGCAGTGCCGGCTCCCCTTCGGCGAGCGTCATGCAAGCTACCTGTCGGCCGCCCTGCCACTGAACTCGGGAAACCAGCTATGTTGGACCCCAAGACAAAAATCCAGACGCCGTATTTTTCGACTAAAGGGAGGTTGGGAGCCGTGAAGTTGCGTGTTTGTGTGTTATTTTCCTCCCTCCAGAAACAAATGGCAGCACGGTTTAACTAGAGGAGCTGTATGGCGCTGCACCAGGAATAAATTGCTAAACAGACCAGCAGCACCAGTACATTGAGCTGGGATCCTTAGGAACAAGGGCTCTGACAGCCCGTGGCGTGATCCATCGCGTATCCACGCCAGCTCTCTCCTAGAGCAAATCCGAGATGCGCTTCGGAGGAGCCCTAATGAAATCTGCAGATACTTTACTGCCCTGGTTGGATTGCTCTTCCTTCCCTCCCCCTCCAAGCCTCTTCAAAACAGAGCTTGGAAGCAGCCTGTGATACTTAAGTCCTAAGTCCTGCCTTTCTCGACTCACAAAAGGAACCAAAAGGAATTGTTTTGAAATAACAGTGCAAATCAAATTACCCGTCGCAGATAAGGGGGAGAGAGGTCAAATATGAAAAGGCTTTAGATGAAAGAAGAATTAGCCTGCAACCCGCAAGGAATAACTCAATTCAAGTCTCATTTTCAGCACCCCTAGAATCTGGCGCAACAGAGGTCCCTAATGAAGCCCAACAGATAAACCTGGCCAAGACAATTTGTTATACGGCCGAACACAGAGCCATTTCACCAACCACATGCTAAGCATCAACCGTCCCCTAAAATGGGAAAAGTATATCAACGTATTAGAAGCCATCATCAATCAGCCCAGAGGAAACCAAGCAGCCCTGATCAGGTTCCAGCCAGAGCTATGGGAAGCCACTCTGCGGTTTGAGTTTGCAGATATTCGGCAGCCTCGTGTGCACCTCCTCCTCCTCCTCCTCCTCCTTCTCCCAAGCTGCATCCCTTGGAGATGGGGTTGGGGACCTGGCTGCCCCAGCCTGCAGACGTCCCCTCGGCACTCGGGCTAAAAAAACTCAAAGGCGGGGGATTTGCAGACCCTCTCCTCTTGGCTGCACCAGCGTTCGCCCGACACTCCCCAGACTTGGCAGGGTTATTGATGGGCTTGGGACACGCCTGGGGTTCCCAGCGGAGCTTTTCCACCGTCTCTGCTTCAACTTCCCTCCCTTTCACAGAAAAAGTTCTCTCCACCTTTCCCAAAGACATATTTTATCCCCTTTGGTCGCAATCTTCCTTCTGCCAGAGCGCAGCAGAAAACAATTTGAGACCTGACTCAGTCCAGTCCTACCAAGGCTGGGCTTGGCTTGGAGGCCAGGCGGGGACCCTCATCAGCGCCGAGACCCACCTCCTGGATAAACAGGCTCCAGAAATTCCTGTCGCTCACCACCGAATGAACCCAGCCGGCTAAAAGGCGGTTGCTAAGCTTGCACTGGCTGTATTATTCACGGGGATTGGGGAGGATTTCAGAAATTGCTCTATGCAGTAGGGAAGGAGGGATTTTTTTTTTTCTTTTTTTTTCCCCTTTTTCTCCTTCAAACTAAAACACATAATTGAAGAGTGAAAGTCTGAAAGCTTTTTCAAGGACTCTGGGTATTTAATCGCCTTTAAAGCACAGGAATTGTTCTCCATTCCCTTCCTGATTTAATGGGAAACAGGTCTCTCGTTCCTGCAGGCCCTCTGAAACTGTTGACCATTTGATAATTGTACTTTGATAGAGCACAAACACAAATGCACGATGCTGTCCGTACCCACGTCCTCCTAAATACAGTAAAAACCTTTTTCTTTTTTAAAATTGTATTGACCTTGCAGATTCCAAACCTTTCCCCCTTGGGGCAGGGGAATGAATTAATGAAAAAATAGACGAAAAAGACTCAAAAGGCCCATAGTAAAGTAGATAAAAGACACCTGTCTGTGGCTGGTGGACACAGATGCTGTGTCTGTGGGATCAGACCTGTACAGGAAAAAGAGGTTTTCCCCATCGCTGCCGTGCAGGCAGTGCAGGAGTGAGATTTTTAGGATGGTTTTGTTTAAACCCCCATGCACTCCCTTCAGAGGAGCAGCAGCTTGGCCAGGTAGAGAGGTCCTGCAGTAGGGCAACAACGCGTGCCACCACCTTTTCTCAGGACCTGGCCCATTACATCTTGTTATTGCTACTGAAGCATTTAATGTGCTTTAAATACTTTCTTGCATGGACACTTCTCCCCAGGCTGGAAGATGCAAAGCGCAAGCAATGCCTTAGCCAGGAGGGAAGCTCTGAGCCACTGCTGTCAGCCAAGACCAGGGCCTCATTATCGACATTATGGGCAGCCCTGCTCCTCCCCGTGCTCAGCCTCCCAGCCCCGCTTTTGTCTCCAGCCCCATCTGTTTTCCTTTCAGAGATAAAAAATCTGTTTTAAGCTGCAAGCACGCGCTGTGCTGCCCGCTCCTCCGGGAGCTGGAGCGATTGGGTGGCTGCAGGCTGCTGCTCCGTCGCATCGGGCTGGGGATGCGCAGGATGCTCAGGGACCAGTTCCCTGTGCAGGTGGCCATGATGAAGAGTAGACCCTCACCATTTTCACTGCCCTGAACAAACTCCCAGAGAGGTTTGTGGTCACTTTCAGAGCTCAGAAAGCAAAGTACACGACGGCAGCGTGCTGCTGCCCAGAGTTAGGGGACCCACGGGGATGATGCCTGCCTGCCACACGGCAGGTCCTCTCCTGTGCCGCCCTCAAGCTGGTCCCAGAGAAGCTGGTCCCGTGTCTGCAGCTGTGGAGGGTTTGAAGGTCTCCTGGCCAAGCACTGGGTGCTTCTGCTCTAGCCTCTGGTTTTCTGGGCACACTCAGGTTTGGGTAGCATACGAGAGTTCAAGAAACAAATTCAAGCTCTGTGCAATCACCTCCCAGATTTCCACATCCTTATAATCTCACAGAAATCCCACGGTCCAACCTGGTAAGTCCCTCAGTAAACACAGATGATCCCCTTTTCTCAGAGCCAGTAATTAGTTCTAGATTTGCTTCGTCCCTGCTGAAGGCTTTCATTAGCACAGTCTGTGAGACGCTATTTGCACAGCCGTGAAATATGAATATACTCTCAATCCTCAGCAGGAATTGTTTTTTCCTAAGGTACGCTGTCGTAAAAAAAGGCAGTCTGTGACTTCCCCACAACCTATAGAGTTGTTCTCTTTATCACTTGCACAATTATTAAAATCAATTCTCTGTTATCCTGCGAACAGCATTGCAGAGCCCTGCTGAGGAGCTCTGGTTTTCATGCACCTCCAGAGATTTTTCTCCCCATTGCAGTTCCCTGAGCAGCTGTCACAGGAGCAGCTTTCCACTCAGGGATGGCTCATCATCGCTTTCCTCGGCTTTTCCTTCCTTCTGCTTTGCAACACTCTTTAGCCAAGCCTTTGCAGCTGGACCACCCCTGGCCCTTTCACTTATTAAACTCTCTTTACCTTGACTGATGAGTTGTCTCACTTCCTCCGCAGGAAGATGGAAGAGAAGTGAAAGGGTAAAAGAGCGGCTGGGTAGGGGTCTAGCTGCCAGCCAATGTCAACTTGCCACAACATCTGTACAGATTTAACATCTGCAGGCCCCTGAATAGGGGACAGGCTGTACTGCCTGCAGGTTGGGGAACCTAACCTGCCCTCACCATGCACGTTTAGGATTCACATTAGGTTGTTCACATCTTCGACATTAGGAAGAACTTCTTCACTGTTAGAGTCGTTAGGCATTGGAACGGGCTCCCCAGGGAGGTGGTGGAGTCATCGTCCCTGGAGGTGTTCAAAAAACGTTTAGATGTGGTACTTCAAGACATGGTTTAGTAGACATGGTGGCATCAGGTATACGGTTGGACTTGATGATCTTTGAGGTCTCTTCCAACCATAATGATTCTATGATTCTATTCTATGATTCATTCAGACCTGCAGCCATCAGCATGTTCCATTGCACTGTCTTAGCAGCAGATGCCATCAGCCTTTGGGGTTCCCTTGGAAAATGCCCAGTGTTACTGATGATCTCTATCTGTCTACTGCCTGTTACTGGATGCCTTGACTAAGTCTTGTTTGCAGGCACGGTCTGCAATGCATTTCTTTTCACTTTGAACCTCTCTCTTCGCCTGGCAACAGGCATCTTCATTCAAACACGTGCGTTGTTACAGCCATATCCCATGGCAGACTGCGGGGGCAATTGCTACCTAATTCATACACAAAATAGCTCCATCCCATTACTCTCTGTCCACACCACATACTCATTTAGCCAGCACCAGGCTTCCCACAGTCTCTGAACCGACTTTCTGCACACTGTCTGCACTTGCTCCACCTGGGAGCAAACATCTACTGGCATTTAAAAGTCTCTGTCTTGGTAGCGTTACTGTGGGGGCTCTGGGTATTTTCCTTCAATGGTTTTGTCTTGTGTTCCTACAGCCCATCTACAGCCCCTTGATTCAGCTTTTCAGATCGCTTGAGTTAAATTCCTTCCATACGTGATGTTTCTTTGGAGTTGGATTTGCTGTTGACAGATCTCTTATGGGTCACTGCTGTCTGCAGGTGGGACAAAAGAGCATCAGCTGCAAGCGTCAGCCACCCATGCTGGCTGGTCTGCTTGGGTTTGCTTGTTTTTTTTTTTTAAATCTACCACCCTTTTCCTCCCACTATTTACCCAGGTGGCCTGAAGGGCATCCTTTTGCTAAAATACCACCTACCTGGGGACTAGACTTTTGAAAATGGCAATTCGTGCCCTCCCACTTACACGAGTTACTGCGATTATACCAACAGAGGATGTGAGATTATTGCTTTTCCTTAATGCTGAGGAAATCACCGCAGTCGCACCCACGGGAGCAGATTTCTGCTGTCTTGGCCAGGCTTTAGCCTTTCCTCCCATACTCAGGCAGAAAGCTCTTGAATTCCCAGACGTGACCATGTTATTGTACCTTTTCATCAGGTATCACAAGATTTTGCTCTGGGGGAAATAGTGTGAAACACCTCCCAGTCTCTCCCCACCAGGAACTCGAGCTCAGCTCCCAGTCCCCGTGCAACATCCCGGAGCACCTGGTCCAGTCCCCTTGCTGCGAGGGCACCAACATCCCCGAGCACCTGGCTTTTAGCACACATGCTAGTTTTTCCAGCACCATTATTGCCAAACCTTTATTTCCCTAAAGCCGTTACTACCTAAAGGCAAGCGCATTCCAATTCCCGCTTACTGAGTTTCGCTAATAATTCTTCCTTGCATAGCAACAGTTGCTTTTGCAGTGAAAAACCCTAAGCTGAACTTTACCTGGAAAAGAGCAGTCGGGATTCTTGGAAAAGGACCACGAGTTCTTTCGCCTGGAGCTGAGGAGCCCAAGGAGAGAAGCAGAAGCCTTGTGCTTACAGCTACCTGCCCTCCTGCGAGCAGCAAAATCACTTTTGCTTCCCCCAGAGAAAAGCAAACGACACTCCAGGGCAACCTTGCAGCTTACACCGACATTTTTGCCTCTAAGATCCAGGCAGGGGGAACAAATGAGTTCCCAACTCCCCCAGTGATTTTCAGAGCAGCCTGTTAGAGATCAACCATGCACCAGCCCTAGGAGAAAGTTTCCACCCAGTACAGATCCAAATCCCATCGTAAAAGCAGGATGTTTTGCTGGCACAGGCTGAACTCTTGCCCCCTGTGCACTCAGGCTGTATATTTAATACTGGACCCTGTTCTCTCCCCTGCAGTGCTCCCATTGCTACAGAGACATTCATTTAAAGTACAAAGCCTTGACTTGTTGCCCAGAGTGAGAAACAGCCTCTTTCTCCTTTAAAAAAAATTTAAAATAAATGAAAACCCCCATCTAACTCTGGAAGAGCCTTGGGAAGGGTGTGGAGCAGCACCCACCCCAGCTGGGCACCCATCCCTCGCCCCCAGCCATGGGCACCCATCGGAGGAGCTAGGAGGGAACCACCTCAAAGGGGCTGGGGCGCATTCATTGCAGCGCAATGTTATTTTCTTTAGGCTTAACAGATTTCTGGCTATAAAATTTTCCATGGCTAAAGCAGTAGTTATTGAAATATATTATTTCATGCCGAGACCCTGGCGCGGGTGCCACGCCGTGAGTTTAACCCTCCCCGCTGCATTGCATCAGGTTTACATCCACGTGCTGGCGGCGAGCAGGGAGCCCAGGGTTTTTCAGGCGAGATTAAGGCAGCTCTGGATCGCAGATGCCTTCGCAGGGCCGACACGTCAACACTCACCGACCAGGTCCTGCTCCCCAGCAAGCTGCATGCCTGAGGCTGGACCAGCAGGTTTTAACTGGTGGATTTGAAGACGGAAAAAATATTGTTGCAGACGCGAATAATCAGATAGTGGGGAGTCCTGGGGATGCCAAAGGAAGCCCTGTCACAGGCTTCCCTCCAAAACATCCAGCCCAGTGCTTTTAAACAGCCTCCTTCCATCATCCTAATTTGTAGGGTCTCAAACCCACCACTCAGCAATGAATATTTATCAGAGCCCAAAGTGCACATTTGGCTTCGCAGAGCGAGACCTGGGGCTTCTTAAAGCATTAGCAGCCTCTGACAAATGCACTGCACAGAGACGGAAATGGTATTTGAAACACCCTCCCCTCCCTCGAAACAAGCCCTCTGCCTCAAGGCTGTAAGAGCTGGGCTGGATTGCCCGGCGGTGGGATTTCACACCAGCAGATGAACTCCCCCAGCTCCTGGAAGACCCTTCCCAACCTTCTGCCCAGAAAAGCCCCCATGCATCCTCTTGAAGGAGTTGCAGCTGCCCTCCCAGCTGTACTGGCACACGTTACGGCCAGCGGCCACCTCCACGTCGCTCGGGGTCCCAAAGCAAGGCCCATCCCAAGGCCGTCACCCTGCCTTCAAATACGGGCTCTGCCTGCTCAGACCTTCCCAGGCTCCAGCTGGAGCAACAGGTGATGCTCGCCGTCCCGTGGGCTGGTGCCATTGTTGCTGCCACGGGCAGGGATGCAGGCTCATGTGAGCGGGACATTGCACAGGGTCACTGCTCTGGTCCTCTCACCATCTTTAAGCGCAATGGCTTATGCAGGCTTTGGGCACGAGTAGCTTCACCTCTTTCTCCAAGAGAAGAGGGGCGTGCATCTGGACAGCCACGTCCCTGCATGGCATGGACCTGTCGTGGGTTTGCACCCTCGCCCTGGCCATCCTGCCCTGGAGTATGAGCTTCCACTTCTCAGAGCACCTCAGTGGCCGATGCCCTCTGCACACACAAAGGCCAGCGGCTAGCACCCAGGGCGGCAGCGACGCTTCGCTGACAAGGGAATCGCAATGCTCCCAAGAATACAATTTCTTCCTGTGTGCTCTCCCCTACACTTCCCATGAGATGCCCTGCAGAGACCGTGAACATCAACCTGCTATTTCTACCGTCAGTCCGTACGACCCAGCAGACTCCTCAGCTCCTTGCACTGCCGTGCCCAGCAGACAGGCTAACACGATGTCCATGGAGAGAACCCTCAAGCATGGCAGGCACATTCCCACATGAACAAGAAGCGAGCATCCAGGCTTGTAGAAGGAAAGGTGATTTTTCTCCTTGGCTAGTTGCTTAGGTTTTGCCAACGGTGTAACAGACACTGAAGCCATGAGTGGGTCCCATGACTATCTCTGACTACTCTTCCCTGCTTCATAACCTACTCACAGGCTGGGATACTAAGCTGAAGACTGCTCTCTGGGGCCGATGGCATCAGGCTTGTTCCTTTTCATGCCAGGGTTGGTCTACACCAGTTCCCATATGATGGGTAAGTCCACTCTGCAGAGGTACACGAGCCTGAGCTTAGATATGAGCCCCAAGGACTTGTCTTCTCCCTCCAGGAGGGAGACAGTGAAAGGATATCAGAACTGAAGAGTAGCTGGTTGCCTTGTAATCTGAGGACACTTCTAGCTGACATAGATGGAGAAGCTTGATTGTTGCTGGTTCAGTGGGCTCCAGGGGACAAGCAGGATGATACAGAGTCTAAACAGAGGGAAACCACATCTAAATGAGACCACGAAATAAAAGGGTGGATCTGCTTCACCCATCTGACCTGGAGGGCTACACTTGAGAACCTCTCCTGAGTCACAGCCAACGTGAGCAAGTGTGGAGGATCTGCTCGGATGGGGTACAGACGTCAGTCATGGGTTTGTGGGAGAGACGCCCACCCAGCCTGCACAACAGGGCAGAGCAGAACCGGACAATCGGGCAGGGAAACGGGACTTACCCTGGAGGTGAAGGATGGCTGCCGGAGTTGGGATGTGCCACAGCCCCGTGGATACAGGCACTACGTGAAATGGCAGCAAGGATCTCCAGGACTCAGGTCTCGCTCCTTACAGAACGAGCTTGAGAGCAGGCAGGTCCATACCCAGTTGTCTTCACAGTACCCTGGCTGCAACGTAAAGCACTAACAACTCCAAGAGGCGGAACAGAGCCAGACACAAAATGTCAGTTTTTCCCCTCTGTTGATTTTCCTGGTTTTCACTCACTGGTGGCTTTTGGGGGAAATTCAGCCGCTCTCATGGACTCCTTGCTGGAAATTCAATTTCAGTGGGTTTTTTTTTATTATTCTACAATCCCTACATTTTTTTTCCTACACGCAGGGACTTGTTAACATGCATCTCGGAGCAGCAAGGAAACCGGGCAGTAGCTCTAGCAATTTTTCTATCATGGACATCCCGACAGATGCATGGGTATCTTTTAATCAAAAAGCCGCTTCGGTGCCGAGACTCCCTTCCACGACACCAAGAAACCGTTTTGTTTAAAGCAGATGAAATATCACAGCACACTGAAGGTACCAGATGAAAAGAAGATCAGCAACAGAAACCAAGGTGGTACTATAATTAACTTTTTTCTTTTTATTTACACCACAAGAATAACAAGTTGTCATAATGTGGTACAAAATACTGGACTCCTAATAAAGTTGAAATTGAAGTCGGTACTGTCAGAGAAAGACACCAAAAAAAAAAACAAAACAAAAAAAAACCCAAAACCAAAATAAAAGAGAGAAAAGAGAAAAAAAAGACACAAAACAAAAAACCCCAAACAAAAACAAGAATGAGAAAAATATTCCAACTCCACCAAGTAAAAGAAAGGACCATCAGAAAATTTAGCACAAAGAATGCTACCATCACTTAAAGTAGGGTCCATACAATAAGAGTGAAATTGTGTCTAAATTACAGCGTAAACCGGTAGCTGCTACCAATGGTGACGTCATACTGAGCATGTATAGGTATAAAGTAGAATATAATATAGTTACAACTTTTTGATACTACATATCTGTAATAAGCTCTTGGGTGAATAATGTTTCAACCCCTCCCCCCCACTTTTATA
>NW_009606851.1:0-65103 GCF_000690535.1 Cariama cristata | reverse complement strand
ACCATAATGATTCTATGAGTCTATGATCTGGCTACCATGCATCAGTCCTTGCAGAAGAGAAACCCTGAAGAGGATCAGTATTGAAATGGTCCAGCCAGCATTAGCCATTAAATTTATACAGGAGGAATTTCATGATCTTTTAATCTAATTCTTACTTCTGGCATGTGGCAGATGGGAGCTTAATAATTTGTGTATTATTCATTGACACAAAGATTATGACTTTTATTGAGATGAACATCGTAACATTTTCTTTCAAATAAAATTAAGGTCTTAACCCAGCAAAGCACTTAGACCCATATTGAACTTCAAAGTCAATAGAATGGCCAGTGATTTTTATTGAAGCTGCGTGTCTGCTTCATGAAGTACTGTTCAGTAGGTAAGTACTGCTGCACAAAGTACGTAAGTGCCAGGTATTAAAAGTTTGATTTTCACATCACCAACATTTTTTATAAGAAAGCTGGTCCTATACATTGCATTCTGTAATGGTGTTATTAGATACAACCCCAGAACACAAAATTTACTTCCTGGGCATGAACGAGTTTACTTCTGGAGTTATACACATGTATAAATAGAGTAGCACCTTTACAGACTTTTTCAAAATTGAATGACTAACATTACTCTATTGTATTCATTCCTCTGCTTATAGCACTTTGAGGGAATTTAACTAGTGAATAGGAGAAAACATTTCTTTATGCACACATCAGAGTGATGAAAAGATATACAGGGGCTGTTTCCAATTAATGTTCTATATCTAGGTCTCAAACTATGAAGTGTTACACTGCAGTCAAAAGTTGCTAGTCTTTCAACACAGTTACAAGTAAAAACATTTTTGTTAGTCTTAAGCATATAGTCAGAAGATTTTCTCAGGACTGGGATGAAAAGTAAAACAATGGAGTTCTTGTGCTTTATCTCATTAGCCTATTGAAGACATTTTCCACAAATAGTGATAGACATCTTTTAAACTCCAACTGTAACTTGTGGATTCTAGAAATAATAGTTACCATGGTACCCCAAGTTCTTTTAGCAGATTAATTCTTTCCCAGATTTGGTACTGCTATGACATTTAATGTGATCACATACTTAAAATGACTGATGAATTATATCAACAAGAGAATGCTTGCTATCACCTTACAGTCTTCTTTTCTATGGAACTGACAGCCACTTTCATAGCAGAGATATTTGTTACACTGAGATACAGATGAATGACTTTTTACCTATTTTTAAGACACAGACTATACAACAGAAAGACAGCTAAGCAAAGTATTCCAGATTTTTTTTTCCAAATACTTCATCTTTTGATGCTGTAGAAGTTTTTAACAGAAATATTAAAGCTGGTGTATGAATGCAGCAGGTATGAATGGAAACACCTGCACGTCCACTTGGACACATACAACTTGATGCTTGCAAGTATGTGTGTGTGTGAGTGAAAGAGTGAGTGCATGAAGACCATGAAAGTACAAGTGTGAACGCATAAAACAAACTTGCTTAAAGATTTCATAAATAAGTATCACATTTTCCTTCCATAAGATTTCATGCTGAATCATATTGCACTACTTTTCCTGCAACATGTATGTATAAATCTTAAAGATCGGTTGAAGATGAGGAGGTACCACTCAGAGTCCAAAAGTCCCTGGATCCAGCTGGAGATTTGGATTGAAAGCAAAAAAAGAGAAGACACAGGATCTGTGCCACAGTCCTCCACTTTAGAGACTGAAAAAGGAGTTGTTATTTATGCTAAAACATGCCTTACTTGGCCAAGGAATTTCAATGTTTAAAATGAACGGTGCATACCAGTGTAAGGATCTGGTTCAATGTACGTACAATGCATCTAGAACAAGAGCTTCTGGTAGAGGGTGGAGTAACAGGAGCATGGCCACACTTCATGGCTATTCATTGCTTTTACAGATATGGAGCTATAAAAATACAGTGTGAATGTTTACTTCCACAGAGTATCAGAGCAAAAAATACAGCACATAAAATTCATTACTTAGGTTATTCTTTTTCAAAAATAGACCCTAGAACTAGTATAATCTCAGAGGAAGTTATTCTAAACATTCAGATGTTATAAACAGGTACTGATCATTTATAGGGATTACACTGAGGCTGAATTCTTTTAGGTCTGGTCTTCTATTAAATATACTGTAACAGAAGGGGGGAGTGTGTGGTTGGGGGACTGGTATGTGACAAAATTCAGGAAGACAATACTATTTTAGCTTAGTTTTTTGAGAAAATAATGAGCTGAGGGGGGGATGAAGGAGAAGATAGGGAGATAAAAGAAAGAAAGGAAGATAAATTGCAGGAAAAAAGAAGAAAGCCAAAAGAATCTTACGTGAAACAAAGAGAAAAAGAGTATGCCAGAGAAGAGCTGTCATAAAGATATGATGTGTAGGGGAAAGGAAAGCGATCTTTTGTAGACTTTAAGGAGTCTTGTATTCCCTAGAATTCTGATCATAAAAAAAGGCAAGTGAAATGCTTGTTTGTTCTGAAAGAGATATTAGAGGTTTCTGAAATTAATCATGACCAAAAAGATTGTGTACATATGCATCAATACATATAAGTGAAAATTGATTAGAGGTGTTGCTGGTTAATACTGTATTGCAGGTAGTGTAATAGCCCTGCTCATCCAGTGCATGGCCAGTATACAACTCCATTGTAATTATAGAGATTGTGGGGAAATAAAAGGCTTAATTTCTGCAATCTTTTGCCAAAACAAGAAGGAGAGGTTGCGGTTAGGCCATGCCAGCTTGCACTGATATTGGAATACATATGGCAGATGTTATTTTTTAAAATCCCTTATTCAAGGGTCATAAGCCTGATTTTTATTTTACTGAATGATCCTGCTAAATAAAAATAAAAATTTGCTAATAAAAAATATACATTAATTTGATACCAGGTGAAAAAAAAAACAAACAGATTCTTAATATCATATTGATTTGCATAGCTCTCTAACACCTTCAACAGTATTTTTTTTAATTAGCCACCTGCTCTTGTTATGCATAACATCTATTTATGATTCTGCAGATGAGCAATTCTAGGAAGTAATGGCAGCAAATAGTTTAGTTTGACCTCTTCTGATCCCCAGCAGTCCTCATATAACAAATCATTATGATGATCTGAGAACCTACTAAAACCCTCAAAAGGTAAAAAAAAAAAAACAAACACAACAATAAAACAAAACAAAAACCCAAGTTATTTTCTGTGAACACCTTTTTTCTATATACTTAAGCAAAAACAGTCATTCAAACACATTATTATTCTGAATACTGGTATGCTGCTGCAGCAGTCTCAATATCCAGAAATGTTAAGCTATTTAAACAGTGTGTGTAATAAATAACACAAAACAAAATGAATTTTGTTTATAACTTTCAGAAATAATAATGTAAAAATCTAAATCAGACATATTACAGTAATAAATAAAAAACCTTTGACATGCTTCTAGACTAAAATTCAGGAGGTATTTTTTTGTAAAACCTGCTTCCTAAATTCTCTGTCAATGTGTCAAGCACTACCTAATTCATTTACTGAAAAAAACATAGTCTAGCAATTCTTTCTTAAGTTAATGGCTCCCACTGTGTTTTGGAAGTTTAAGAAAAATAATCTAAATTGATTACACCAAAGTTCTCATGCATTTTGAACATTAGTCTGTTCCATATTTGTTTTGAAGAAGGAAGGAGTTTTGAAGAGGTTTCCACGAACTTTTCCAAATCAAGAAACCTCTGCAGAGTTAAACTGGAAAAAGAAAAGAAGAGAGGAAAAAGGAAAAGGAAAAAAAAGAAAGAAAGAAAGAAGAGTAGTACATTCTGCATCCCTAGGTGTTTTAAACACAAAGAAAGTGAACTGAAGTAGGAACAGAGTCATTGTGCACCAGGCGGGGAATGAAGAGGTTTGCACTAAGAACATTTGAACGTCATCGCTCACAAGAATAACTTTACCAAGAGTCAAGGCCTAATCACAAGAACAAAAAATGTTTTTTCACTCCAGTGAAAGAAGAAGGGAAGAATCAGAGAAGCCTGGGATCTCAGGTAAAAAAAAACAGTAACATAAAAATACTGAGAACAAGACTGCTGTTTCACAAAAGGCAACATGAATGATGTTGATGTGTTGGACATGGAGAAGACACTCTATTCATGCAGACTGCAATGATTCCTTGTGTCATCCTTAAGTATAGTGAAGGAGTAATGCAAAAGCCTCTGTACTGTACATGTTTATTCGTGTCAGTTGAGGGTGGCTTACTAATATGGGGCATTTTTGAAAAGTATGTAAACCTGGTTGGAATTGCAAGACATGCAAAAAATACAAGAAATTTAAGTCTTTTATGACTAAGTGTTGTGGGAGGTTTCTTTGTTATTGAAAGTATGGGTGATCTTGATATGTACCAGAGTATATCTGAGCCAATGTTTGTTGTGCAGGCAAAGATATTTCGAACTGACAAATCTCCAGATGTCTTCTACAGCTGTTCAATGTGCAGAAGGTATATAGGGATAAAACATCAGCCACTCTCAGGAGTGTTAAGATTTGATTTATAAGCTTTTTTAATAATTTCAAAACTGTTGCACTCCTCCTTGTTCTGCAACAAATATAACCTTTTTATTTTTATAAGTTAATTCAGAAGAAAATTAACTTCACCAATATAGTGTGAAGAGAGTTTACTGACTTCAGTCCAAAAGGAAAGAAAAAAAAAAAAAAAAAACAAAAAAGAAGATACACACATAAAATGAAAATATGGGATGAGAGACTATTCAAGAAGTTCTGTGTAAAATAACCACCCATGTAAGGACTCACACCAGCATTCTTCACAGCTAATACATTTAATACAGAATAAAGACAACTGAAGAAATATATTTTTCCTCTGTGTTTGCACAGATCGGTTCCTGTTAGAGTCCTGCCTGCTTATTTTTACTGTTTCTAACTGAGATTATCTTTTCCACAGCTGCAGAAGCAGAAAAAAATGAATGATCAAAAGAGCTAAACTAAACAGAAATTGCACATATATTGGCATCTTTAGGCCCACAGCTGAAAAACAAGTGGTGAAAAAAAATCCAGCCCTGATGAATTCTGCTATATTTCTTCTGCAGAGCCTGTTTACTGGTACAAAATGAAGCAGTGTAGCAGCTAAGATTAACGACTGTCTCTGGTAAATGTGAAAACTTCCCACAACTTTCCCAAAGTCATTTGACTTTTCAAGGTCAAATGCCACAGTAAGAGGCACCATCATGGTTTCTAGTCAGAGTAACTTCTGGCTTCTGTTTTCAGTAAGTTTAATAAAAAGGATGTAATTCCTGCAATCACTTGCTGAAAGGAAGAGAGGTTGTGGCTAGGACATCCCACAAAGAAATTTGCTTCTCCGGAAAGCAGAGAATTTACATAGAGATATTTTATTGTTTAAACTCTTTGGGATCTGTTCTGAAATGGCATAGAAGAAGCTGCCTGCAAGAACAAATTATAAGATTTTATGGCCCAGATCTCTTCCAGTCTTACGTGCCTGTGACTACAGGAAGTTTCTCTAGTCCAGGGCCTTCATTTCTATGTCAGGGTCTGGGTGAAGTGGGAGCACAGACCCCAGCTGACATCAGCAAGGGACATTCACTAAGGTGGTAAGAACAGACCTCAAATGGAGAACTTCTCAGACCAGGCTTAAACAGTACTCAACATGGAACTGTTTTGCAATGACTGAGATATTCTAATTTAAGACATGGGTACTTAATCCTTCCCATTTGGAAGCCTTCAGCACAACTCCAGTCAATTCCTTTTTGTTCATTACTCAAACATTTTTTTAGATACATGAACACAAAATCTCAATTTCATATTTAAATCCCCCAAGCTTTTGCATACTTTATGCGTTGCTCTCGTAAGATATCTACCCTAATTTGCAAGGATTTAAGCAAGAAAGGGGATGAAATAAATCTTGTCTATTCTTGATTTAAAGCAGAAAGTAACACTTACGTCATCGGTGCCCTTTGTACCTATCTTCCATGGTTAGGAGCTGGAGGACAGCAATCCTCCTTGGAAGGAACTAAGAGCTTTTAGCCACTGAGAAACACAGAGGCAAGAGGGAATCTTAGTATGACTAAGATTACCTAAGAAAGTCCCTTAGTGTCCTCAGGAAAATACAATGTTAGAGTGCCAGTTGCCACAGAGCTGAACACCACTGTGTCCATTTTGATAGATCCTGGTTGAGATAAAAGTTTCTCACTGGGTTGCATCAAGTGTTGCCTGCCTTCCTTGTGTCACATCTTGTAGGGAACGTTTACAGCTGGGACAGCCTTCAGGCGAACGAAGCCATTTCAGGCTGGTCTCTTTCCAAACCAGTTGCTTTTAAAGATTATCTTTCCATGTTGCAGATCTTGAAAATTTAATGACCTTCTGGTGAACTGTTTTCCTCATGTTGGCACATCAGACGTGAAAAGCTACATCGCATGCCTCTTGCCAGTGAGTACCTTTCAGCAAATAACAAGCTAAAAAAGATGTGTCCTGGGAAAGTGAGCAGCAGCCGTATTGAGTTTACTAAGACAATTCTCCCTCCATTGGCATGAAAACAAGGACATTGAAAATGTAGGTAAGATATATTCACTAGCATTAAATATTCAAGTTCCCTTGTCCCTTGACAGTAAAATTTATTTAGAATGTAAAAAATCCAAATAATTCAAATAGCGAGGAAATCCTAACCTGAAGAATCATTCATCAAAGAAGATGAACTCTGGAAAAAATGGCAGTTGTTATAACCCCTCCCCCTGCAACTTTTCATTATTGAGAGCTTTACCATAGCAACTACATACAGTTATATTTTCTAGACCTCCAGCACAGATTATTCTCGTGCATACAGTCAGTCAGGCCCAATCTTATAACTGTTGAAAGATTAAAAAGAAAATTATGCAGCTGATCGCATAACCTTGCATGCAAATTAAATGTGGATATTACAGTAATTAGGACAGGAGCAAAAGAATGAAGCAAAGGGTCTAAAAGGGTTGCATTGTAACAGGGTACACACGCAGTTTTAGGTGAAGACAACCATATGTAATACTTAGCTTAAAAGAGTGTTCAGAAGGCACGAGAATTAAAAGAGAGCGAAAATAACTGTCTTGTACATCATGACATACCCCCAGTGCAGAGCTGTGATTTGTTTGCATTCAGAACACAGAGGGAAAGGATACAGTCAACTGGCAAATTAAGAGTGATATACTGCATAGAAAAGAGTAATCACAGCTAGTGCCTTTGGACAAAAAGGCCAAATGATTATTTTAGTATCCCTTCAATAAAATGTCAATTAGTGCTCTGCTGCACAGTTTGAATAGGAGAAGTAAGTTATGATTTAATGTTAGATTTACACAAGGGATCTCAGAGCTCCAGGACTTAGAAGAGACACTGGTTGCTTCAGCGAACAACAAAGACATTGTAAGGCCATTCAAGTAGGAGGGTAGAAGGATGCAATACATCAACGTCTTTAGATAGGAAAAGTTACCTGCTTTTTTAAAGCAAGATTTCAGTAATTCCTTATCTTTTAAGATAACTGCAGCAGCAGAAACCAGAATTCACTGTGGAAAGAAATCAAGAAACTAAGTCCCAATTTACCTCCTCGGGGCACAATTTTGGCTGAATTTCAGCACGTGATCTATTTGCTGTAATTAATGAAGTTGACTTGTAGTAAGTGCTTGTATGCCCAGCTACAGGCTGTGGCAAATAAATGGCAATTTGATTCAGTTTTAACCTCTCTTACTGTGGGTCAGGCTAAGCTCACAGAGAGACTAGGACACATCAAATTGCCTGTAAGCACACACTGGCAGACAGTAACCACAACTCAAATGTCTGACAGCGGCTATGGGGGCTCAAATGCTAGGATCAGCTCTTTGATTTAAAGCACTGAGGTCTGTGACATATGCTGCACGTAGACAGGTATTTTGAGCTTCAGCGCTGTGTAACAGTGAGACACAGTACAGGCTTTACTAGAGGGCCACACCAGTATTTTCAGGCTCAGTCAGGCCATTTATGTTATAGCAGTGATTTTCTTTGTGATTCCTAAAGTATGTGACAGTAAAAGTCTATCAACCACAGATCTGCCAACCTGTCACAGAGGTGAGGTGTTCTTCCTTTTCCTGCCAGAAGACATTCCTTCCCACTCTCCTCACCTCTCCTGGCAAAAGGAGAGGGATCTCTGGTTATTCAGTTTTTTGATGAGCAGATTAAACTCTGTGCTAAGCAAGAAGTTAACAAATATTTGAACTGAGAAAGACTAGAGCACATAACACACCCGCAAGGTTTCTTCCTAAGCAGGGGTGCCTGGAAAGTAAACAATGAGTTGAGTCTTTAAATAAGAAATAGAACTGTTGCTAGCAAAGAGAATAATGATCCAGGAAATATGTATCAATGGAAAATGCAAATCTCTCTCCCCATTATCTCCAAACAGCAGCAAATGGGCAGCACTCAGAAGAAGGAAATAGAAGCAGGAAAGGAACTACATTAATGACATACCATCCGAGCAAGTCCGGGAGCAGGGAGCCTACACACTGTAAGTATGATATAAATGAGTGACATGTATTTGGCAAAAGGGTCTTTAGCTACCAGACACTTTTTTTTAAATATAGATTTTTCTTTAGTGGGTGGTCCCTGGGCAGTACACAGAGTAAGATTTCACTAAAAGGTACGTGACAACTATCTCATGAACTCTTTGCTGTTCCTCACTTCTTTCCTTACTTCATTCTAGTGTGCAAAGATTGGGTTGTGAAGAGTGAAAAAGTGAATTGAGGGAAGGTGTGCAGGTGGGCAGTCAGAGCCCCCCCCAGCCTTTTTCCTTCTTAATTCTAATTCTGAATGTATGAAATTGCAGCAAGGCACAGCCAAGTTGCATCTGCTTCCAGGTGCCTCAAAGCTTCCGTCTCCCCCAAGGAGAGAGGGATAAAGTCAGCTCTACCGTCTAGAAGTCTCATTTTCTGTTACGGCTTCTCTGCTGAGCTTGCTCTCCACCAATATGAAGACTGACAAGGTGATGCTCTGCTACCCCAGTGCTCCTAGGTGGTAGATAAGGCAACTCTCCCCCCGAGGTGGGGAATGGGCGCTTCCAGCCTGCAAAAAGCTCCCGGTAACAGCATGCAGCTCTGTTAGGAAAATACACTTTGACTTAATTTCCATCTCTGCCTCAATGCTACCATTAGTATAGAGTCATCTAGAAAATAAAAAAATACGTACTTTCATTTGTTTCTATAAGGCAACTGCATGTTCAGTGCTATGAGAAAAAGTGACCTGAGAGACTCTAAGCATTCAAGGACACACAAAAGCAAGGACAGAAGTTGTGTTGACTGATCTATGCTGTGTGGGACTGCTAGAGGATGAGGAGCTGGTGAAAGGCTCCAGACATATCTTTCCTTTCCACATTGGCAGAATAACTCTATAACAAAGCAGGAGAAAACTGAGAATAAAGTCATCGTAACTATTAGGGAAAATGAGAATTTTGTGGTATCTTCTTTCTGGATTTTGCATGTATATGGGATCCATACTCCAGGAGGCAATTTTCTTTTTTTTTTTTTTTAGTATACTTAACAGTTGTTACAGATGATACATAGTGATTTAGCACTCCTTTGGTCATTTCAAAATAAGCTGTAGCCATGTAATATTAAATTGGTACTGATTATCACAGTGGTTAGTGAAACAGATGTCTCTCTATAAACCCTTACCTGCATTAAGATCTGTAGATGGATACACCTGTAGACAGATCCACTGGTGCTCTGTCCTCCCTCCCATCCCTGGATGATTACTGTTTCCATGACACCCACATCCTCTCCATTCCTGGGAATCGATCAGCCAGCCAGCCACGTTAATGCATTAACCCTGACCCAGTAACTCATGTAAAACACCACATGCTTTGGGTGGGGGCTAGGGGTGGGAGAGAAGACCTTGCCGCATAACATCTGTTTCTACCATTTCAAATCACAAAATTGAGGCAAAACTTTCCACCATTTTTCTCTCAATTTCTAATGTGAAAGAGTCATCTGCAGTTCCTTTCTGCCAGTACGATGTCAGAAAGAGGAAAATTCGACTGCTGGAGCATACTGCAAGGCTGTTGGTCCCAACTGGACTCTACAAAAGCAGCAGTAACAATACTCCATTAACCACTATTGACAAGCTTACTGCTGCTTGTTGGGAGATGAAAAGGAGAAAAGGAGAGAAAAAAACCACACACAAACACACTAGTTCCAGACAAGTTTAACAGACAGCACTAAGGTATATAAATACTTTCCAAAGCCGCATTTGTTTTGAAGTGAAAAGAAAAAAATTGCTCAACTACATTCTTTTTGTTATTAATCAACAGGAGAGCAGAAAACCTGGAATATATATTACATTCCCAGTATCAATTTACAAGAAAATTCTTATCCCAAAATGCTCAGTTTTGAAAATGTCCACATTTCTGGTTTGGAAAAAAAAAACCATACCAGAGAAGAAGCAAGTACTTTTTAGTGCATTATGCAACATGAATCGAGCTTAGGTCCAAAGGCCTTTAACCAAGTTTCTTTTGGTAACACAACTTGGAAAGCAATCTGCCTGCAAGAGGGTTCTTCAGTAGAAAGACTGAGCACCTTTAACTAAAATTTTCAAAACCTTGTCCAAATGCTACAGCAAATTATATGAAGGACCAAAGTCTTTCCATCTTAAAGCATAGAGTTAAATAAACCCTCTTGCTATTCCTTACAATTGCACTCACTGTAGAAGTTATGAAAGAAAATTCCAATCCATACAGGAAAAAGTTTCTCTTAACAGAATTGCACTGTGTTTTATTGTGTCTTACTTACCTACAAGTAATTGAACACTTACAGTTTAAATCACAGAGCTTGTTACTATAGAGACTGGGAAATTTAAAATAGCTAGGTTTATTATTATTAAGATGTAGGTTTATGACACCACAGCTGAAACTTTCCAATTTGAATAGTTAGCTCTAATTAAAGCATAGAGTAACCGACAATGCGTTGCCTAGCTATATGCTTATTTTTCGTATTCTGTTTTGTTTACTAGATTTCAGTCCATTCCAAAGGGGATTTATATGTTATTCTGTCATCTCCATACTTTGTAGACACAAACAGCTATGCCTACATCATAGCACATTAATACCACATCACAATTTGATGTAGTTCGCAGAATCCTTAACATTAACAAAGACGATTTACTCTTCCCCAAAAATTCACAAACTCAAAAAAGTATTTTTAGATATTTATTTTACCTGAAGAGGAAATAGGTTATATTTGTTTAAAGTTACTCTATTGCATCTGGGATTTGTCTAACAGGTTAATCGGTCACAAAAGGTTTAATGCTCTAAAATCCATTTAAGTGTCTAATTCAGAATGTATGCCAGAGCCTCTGTGACACGGATTTTATGAAGCTAATAGCAGTATTGTGCCTGCTAGGTTTTTTAGGTTATTACAAGTAAGAGGAAGACATCGCATAGCACATGCGTTTGAAAGAACCAGTTTTGTTTTATTGAATATATTCTGCTTGGAGACAGAGTCCATTCCCTGATCATAAAAGAGTTTGTACCAGGATATTAAAGAAAAAACAGGCAAAAAACCTGTGCACCTCTATATAGAGGCAGAGAACAGTGGAACTGTGGATAAAACATCATCCAGGAGAGCACAGGGATCTCTAAGATAAGGTACTCAAGTAGGAGGGAAAGCTCACCTGAAGACATCCTTCATCCTATGAACCCAGCCCTTCACTCTGCACAAGGGCACAGCTCAAAAGAAGGTGCAGGGCTTGTCCCTGCTTGAACCAGCTTCCAAGTCATTAAGTGGGGCTCTTCCAGGGGTTACAGGGGACGCTCGAGCCACATCAGTCTGGGCAGAGCAAACACTCCAACCATAACTGGTGGTGCTGAGCAGAGCAACCCCGTCTTTAGTGATCACATTTCATAAGAAATTTTGCTCAAGAACAATATATTTTGAGAAGGCTCTAGTCATAAAACTCTGTGTGAGAGCTACTACGAGAACTAACTGAATGAGACCTGTCTGGTCCTTGGGCATCTGGAACACAACTCTTGACCAGTTTTGGCAGGAAAGAGGGCTTGGGGACAGCCAGGTCTGCACAGATCCAGGAGCAATTTGGCCATGTAGCCAAACCAGTTAGATGGGCAGGTTCAGACACCTCTAGAGCTGGTTATCCACTCCTTGGTGGAGTATTCCTCAGTTACAATCTTGTCCCTACTTCAAAGTCACCAAAAATAAAAATTTGGGGTGTTTTAGTGCTCTTTGGTTTCAAACTGAAAGAATTGTTTTTCAGAGCGTGTTATTGACATTAAAAGAAAAATTCCTGAAGTACAAAATATGAAGAGTTTACAGTACTTAAGTAAGCTAGTGTGACTGACTTCTGTGTCAGCCTTTCCTGTTTAGGAGGAAAGGAGGAAGACATTTCATCCCAGAACTGTAAATAATCTTCTCAAAATTATCACCCATATAGTCTTAAGTAGGACTGAAACCATCTCAAACTGAAATACAGCTAAACTATTGTCATCAACATGCTTATATCAGGGCAAAGTCTCTTCCAGGTTGCTCATGTGAATATTTTGAATTAGTAAAATCTTTGATTAGCAGAAGTATCCTGAAATCAAAGGTTCAGAGTTGTACAAAACACTGGTAATACTTCATAGACTAGATTTTTTATATGCTACATTAAAGGTAAGCTATAAATGGGTAAGCTGCACAAAATAAAAATCGTATCAGGACAAAAAGATTTACATGTATTAGGATATTTAAGAAGCTTGATAACACTTTAAATCTGATTCTCCAAGCAGGATTTAGTGATCAAATTGCCATTATACGCTAGATAAACGCCAACCCATAAGCTAATTAGAACTGTTTGAGATGAAACAGCTGAGTCATAAGAGGCTTCTCAAATCTTCAGCAAATGTGTTTTAATAGCAAGGAACTGTGACCATATTTCTTCTTAATTTGGATACTTTGGTAAAATATGCTGGATGTTGATTTAAACTACAATAAGGAAATCGTGACTAAGCTTAAGTGACTTTTTACTATGGAATTTATTGTTACTACCCTATTTTGTGCAGCAACCAGTGGAAGTTGGAAGAAGTAGAGGGATAAAGGAAAAGGCAAGAGATTTTACAGCCAGACAGAAGGTGCAGACATTTGCAGCAGAAGGAAGAGAATGAACTTGGCCTTCTAAGCCAAATCACAATTACTTAAGTGTTTGTAGAAGCTGTTGGTTATCAAACAGTGCAGAAGGCTACCTACTGCCTCTTTGCCTGAGTCTTGCAGGTCTCAGTGTCAGTCTCGATCTTCTCTCCTCCTCACCATCTTGCCCACACCTACTCAAGTGCTTGTCAAAGCCATTTTCCTTACTTATAATTTTCACCGTATTTGAATTCTTGAACCCCTGCAATAGCTCAGGTGTTGAAATACGAACATCTTATTACCAACTTCAAGTTCAATTCTTTATTCTATCTTTCCTTATTTTCTACTTATTCCATTTTGTCTGATTTACAGATTTGTCAGCTTTTTGACAAGTATTTCTACATGTTTTTAGATGCTGTACTCTAGACATTGAAAATCCTTCTTGTAAATATCCACAAAGTTCTCCACTGTTAATATTGGTTTTAAAGACACCTACTGAGAAAACTGAAGTGATATTGAAGAGCAATTAGAAACAGCTTGGGTTTTTTTTTATTTTAAAGTGAATTGCATAAACACTAGCTAACAGAGCTATTGTTCCATGTAGTACAGAATATTCTTACCACCTAACTTCAGAAATCCAAAGTTAGTGTCTGCTTTACAAGCCTAGATTCATGCGCTTGTTGATCAGCTTTCTATTCCTTTATCCTTTGAAGCAGAAAAATACCCATATAAAGTCATGACAGTTTAAGGAAGTGGAAAAAAGAAAAGAATGAGAAGTGCATTGCTCATTCATCTTCAACAACGGGGAAAAGCATGTTTTTAAAGTGAGTAGCATTTAGAATTTAGTTGACTGAAAAAGGCTATGTTTTGAATGGACTCTTTAAAGAAGTCATTCATGCCTTTGTCCAGCATTTTAATTTAATAAACCTGAAAATTTTAACATTTTAAAGTGTGCAAACCATTTTTGCCAAAAACATACATGATAACTGATACAGTAGCTCTGATGATACGTATTATTTCTGTAGTTATTTTTTATTTTAGGGCATTACAGGCATGGTCATGTTAAGAAAAAACCCTATTTACTAAAGTGGAAGGACAAAAATTTGAATGGTGGAATCAGAACAAATAGCAATGTGGATCCTTTACACTGGGATAGAAGAGAGGTAACGTTTCTTTTGCTTCTAAAGAGGAAACCAGCAAAATTGAAGCTAAGAACAAGAAAGATCTTATTTGACTTAAAAATATTTACAAATATGTGTATTGCATTTTTAAATTTATTCCTTCTCCTAACATGGGTACTAGAACCCCACTACAATAGAATGGACAGCATCATTTTGGGTACACAGAAACCTGTTATCTCTGATATATAAAAAAGGAGCAGCTGACCTGTGTGAGGGGAGTGCTTTTCAGAGTGTTTTGGCTTTTGGCTTTTTATTAGTGCTTTGACATCTTTCTCAGGACAGCATTTTCTGAGTGTAGGGATGCTTGTGACAGTTTCGGGTGATATAGTACCGACAGACTAGCAAAACTGTCCTGTCCTGTCCTGTCCATTTCCACAGAGCACAGTGCTTTGCAAGGCTTAAATAATTAAAGTCAGGATCCAGAATACAGGAGAGAAAACAAATGCTTGCAAGAAGGGAGGTTTATGGACCATGCGGTCGTATGGATGATAGGAAAGATTATTTTATTGCTCTTTTCTTCAAAAGATATATGTAACAACTGCCCAAACTGAGAGATGAGTTAGTCATGCTACAGGATATGATAACTGCAGTGTCCAAGCATGACAAGACTAAGACCCATGGTCTGTCTCCGATATCCAGGTTATTTCAGAAGATGATGTAAAATTGTCCTACTGGGATACCTGGCCAAATACATGCTCTCATACTATACCCCAGACTTTATTTAGTCATTTATCAGTAGCTATTTCCCTATGTGATCTTTCCACAAGGTTAGCCCTACATTTGTGCATTCCCTATAAGTACATGGATTTTCATTTAACTGGCAGTTTTCTGCTTGTAAATGCTAAAACAAGTAAAGGGGAGGATCTGGTTTGCCTTTTGATGTGACTAGATATAATAATGACTATTCTGAACTTTTTTCCTCCAAACTAAAAACTCTTTCATTAGGGAGAAAAACCCCCACATTCTTTCTCTGAAAAGCATTCATCTCTTTGCTCCCTAGTTTAAAGTACCATGAAAAGCAGAAAAAAACATTAAATAAAACTACGTCTAGATATTCAAATTGTGCATATCGTTCTGATATTCTCCTTCTCAAACTGCAACATACTATCCTTTATTCTAATTGCCGCTTGACACTTGATTTACATCTCAACAATATTCTCAGATGAGCATTTCTCTCCAGTAGAGGCTATAAATAGCTGCTAGTTCCTTTTTCAAGAGGAGAAGCAGAAGTTTTATTCCCATACATGTAGGAGTGCCAGCACATAAACTGCCCAAGTGGTGAAAATCAAACAATTTCCTCCCCTCAAAATGCCTCTGCCTGCTAAATGAAAGGCCAGCCACACTTCATGAAAACCCCTGAGTGTTACTGGCAACCTTCTGAAGGCCAGTGAGAGGATGCCTCTGGTTAAAGTTCCCAATTCCCAGAAGTTCTCCCTATTACTGAGGTACAGGAGAGTCTCCTTGGGGTATGCCCTCATAACTGGGTGAGGAACTGAGCCTTAATAAAACAGTATTTGATTTTTTTCAGTTGTAAGCATTTGTCACATCAAAGCATTGCTCAGAACAGCGAGAAACTGCATGTTAGCAAAAATCCTTGTTAGTCTTGCCTCGATGGAGGAACACTGAACCTTTCTGTCTCAAACTCTTCCTTGGTGTCCTCCTCGTCCTCCACACTTGATGTTTGCAAGACCTTCTCTTCTTTTAATATTTACTGTTACATTAATCACACAAGCCTGCCATTTCCTCAGATCTTTTCAGCCTCTGAAGCCTTTTCCTCTCTTGAGCCCGGGGAATTTTTCGAGAGGGGACCACCAGAGGGCAAAGCCAGATCGTGAACATCTGAGCTTGCTGTGGCTCTGTCCTGGAGCCCAGAGTGCAGTGGGATTTCAGGACAAACCTGGCAGCTCCCTGGATGCTCACAGTTCACTTGGTACATGTCACGATTGTAGTTGTTTGCAAGCACCAGCCAAAAACCCGCTGTCTTTAGGAAAGCCTCAGCTTGTCTGGGATCAGGAATCAAAGGCCTGGCAGCGCAATTAGACAACAGCCTCATTAACCTGATAACCTCTTTCAGTGCTTGTGGGAATCTTAAATACTTTGCTGTAAGAAATTAAGAAGAGTAACATGAGAAAAATGAATTATTCACATGTTAGACATTTCAGCTCTTCATTTTGAACTCATTAAGAGATACAGCACTGCAGAATTCTCATTTATTTAGGGAGGGAAAAGCTTTGCAACTTCATCTCTAGAACCATTTGCTCTATCTCTGAGTAGCCCTCAAATTTGGATGCAGCCTCCAGTTCAGGAAGGCGCCATCGCCGTGTTCATGTAGCACATCTGAAATCATGGTAGAGTCACCAGAGTCACAGGAGAACCTATCCTATTTAAAATGATAGCTAGAGAATGCTTTCTATTTGAAGTTCGTCAGAAAAACTTAGCGAATGTGCATTTCTACCATTGAAAGTATCCGGTCTCAAAAATATATTTCAAACCATTCATGCACATCATCATTTAAGAGAAGACCTCATCTAAGGTAAACCAAAATTCACCTACATCTGCCTAAACTTCAGACAAAGCACCTGTCCCTGGCGCTCTGTAAAGGCTGCTTCCCTTCTCTCTTTCAGATCAGTTTCTTCCAAAGTACTTATGTTTTCCCTTATGACTCTGGGTGCTATTCATACTGAAGATAATTAATGATCATACAAAAGCAAATTCGTAATCAGCACTATCAATGCAACTCTAGAACTAATTCTGTGAGCACAGTTTTTCTCAAGCAGCAATGCCATCCGCACCAGCCATTCATGGCAAAAGTGAGGAAAGCCTGTTGCATGCCACAAAGACCTCACACCTGCTTCTCAAGACAACAAACAACCCCCATGCCACACGCACCCCCCCATCACCACAGCTGGTTTTCAGTTGTAATAAATTTCTGCTGACCCAGACACTGGCATATTACCTCTCCAGCCTGGAGAGTGAGTCAGTCTGTTGCTGGAGCATTTATTTTCCAGTGAGATATGATTTGGTATGCACTGAAGATGCACGCAGCACACTGCATCATCAGCAATAACACTGACCTCTGGAGTACTTCAAAAGCAGGGAAGTAATCCTTCTGCCGGCAGAGCTCTGTGTCAGAAAGTGGAGCAGATTGATACTTGGATGGAAAACAGCAGCATTAACAATTAGTGCAAGCAAGGGGGCTGCTATGCCTACAGCCTAGAAAATGATCCATCTGCTACTGATTCAGGAAGGCACCCATCCATTTAAAATCTGTGAGTGGAAGGTGTTGTGATGTCTAATTCACACATGCTTTTTAGCCTGACTGTACCAAAAACGTGCTCCTTGAGGACCTTGTAGGCCCTCCACCTGCTGATGTGAGCTGGTGAGCCTGGGACAGGGATGGAGCTGGAGGCCACCAATAGAACCAGACTCTAAGAGGCCAAAGCTCTTCATTCACTCAGTGGAAAGCTACTTCAGAGATGCACGAAGCTGAAAACCCTATGCTTCTTTGCTCTTTTGTGCTAGCCACAGGAAGGCTTTACCAGAGCCACCCTGGGAAACTTGGTCCTCCCTGGCCAACCTTGACACTTCAGCTTCTTGGAGAAGAGATGTCGTGCAACAGCAGGAGTCTTTAAACTGTATTCTCAGCCAATAGTGTTACAATACCATCAGAGGGGCTTTTTCCAAGACATACCATTTAAACAACAATCATAGTTTTTAATATGTTTTATTCTGTAGGGGTGAAGGTTGGGTTGCTACTGTTCAGACTGATATTGTACCATACTACTGATCTTCAAAAATATAGCCATACAGGTAGTGCCTACATCTGCTCTTTTTGCAATAAAGAAACTTAACATGGGGAGCATGCCTTTGCACAGCTGAACTATCATTTTTGATGTCTAGAAGCAAAATATGCAAATGATTAGTCCTTTAATCTTTATCTTCATTATAAATGAAATCTTCTGAATTACATTCCTAGCCATTTTAAAATGTACTGATGCTTTTCTGAAAGGAACCTCACCCTTCAAAAGAATTCCTGCTATCGGACAACATTGTTTTTTAATTTCCTCCTCCTTTTTTAATATTATTTTACTCTCATGTGAACTTATGTTTATTGTTTTAGTGATACTCTCCTGTTGATTATTACCCCCTTCGCCATTTGTGACATAACAGTTAGTATTGCTGTGGAGAACAGTATGACACTGAGATCAGCAGTTTTGACCTTAAAAATCACCAGATAACTTGGTTTTGAGCAATTCTTTGCATTAAAAGAGGAAAGTACAAAAATATACAAAAAGCATCTCAGAAGATCTCCACAAGACAACTTTATGAAAAGCCAGCAACTTTCAAAGGGTGCTTGTATGTTTGAAATTACATACAGGGAGGGGTATTAGAAAAATAGTTCTCTTCTGTCATTGAACTATAAAAAATACAATCTTTAAAATAAATTTTATGTATAATTTAACCTGCTATAGAAGTATGTTCGGGATGCAGAGATTACAAATAATTTCAACATCCAGTCCTGAGTTCCCCCTGAGCCCTCCTCCCCATATACTTTTTAAAGAGACCTATAGCAGTATAGCTAATGACATAGACAACACATACTTTTAGGAATCCTTCAGAAGCAGTAGCTAAACTCTTATGCTTTTCCCTTGCTGTGGAAATACTCCTGGGTGTCTTCAGCTCCCTTAGTATGCTTTACAATGTGAGAGCCTCTACATCTCTGCCTCTGACGCTGCACACAAGCAAGACAGACCTGGTACTCCCTCTACTTGCATCTCAAAATATTTGTGCTCTAAAACCTGAGATAGAAATGGAAAAGACTCAGAGAGTCCATTTTACATTTTGTCTGTCCCTTCTCCCAGTAATGGGAATGTTTCCATTTCCAGCCATCTATAGACAGGTCTCAATGGTGTCAATAAAACAACTTGAATGTTTACAGCAAGCCACAAACCTAAAATGTACATCCTCGCTCTCCTACGCCAGATGGTTGAGACAGCAGTTCCGTATAATGTTTTCCTTTTTTTTTTTTTTTTGTCGTCTGGTCCCTACTCTGTCCAAAGACATCTCCTTCTGCCCCCACCAATAATGCCACTGCCAGGCAACAACTCTCAGCACTTACCTCATTTAGCAGTTCCTCTAAACCAGGAGTTCTGATAAAGCCATAGTATGGAAAGCACAGGAAGCAAGACAAATCACATTGCAGTTTATATTTTAAGAAGTAGTAAGATCACTTACCATAGTCAGAAACCCTTTCCAAATTAGTGTTCTGTGGGTAAATTCCTTTTATTTGTATAGTTTTAGTCATACATAAATATGTTCCATTTAAAATACATTTCACAGAGCAAGAATATTTCTATGATTTTATCACCTGTATTACGTAAAGATAATTATTGCACATAAAACAAATTAGTCTCTTTAGGCTATTAAACTGTGAGGGTCCAAAGCAATAACAAAGCAAAACCCCAGATGAAAACATCTCTCTGATACCCAAAATCAATATTCCTTGTTCGAAGTTCTCAACAGCATCAGCCCTCAAAAGGCATTCGCGCATCGCTTACAGAACAGGGTGCAGAAGCAAGCTGTCATTTTGTCAAGTGGATACTTTCTATCCCATACAACAAGTGTTACTGAAAAACTAGAAAAATTCTACAAGTAACGAAGACCGAAACAGCATCCACTCCGTGTACGCTCTGTGTACATGAATTAAACATTCAACAATCAAAATGGAGAAGGCAAGAGACTAATACTCTTTCATAGCTTCAAAATATAACTATTTTTCATTTTTTATTTATTATTTAAGCATTATGAATTAATTAACAAAGTTAATTACATTAAACTGCATGGTAGTTTTGAACTTCATCTTTTTGCTTCCATGGACAGTGTCAATTTATTTAAGAGATTTGAAATCTTTTTGTATTCATTATTTTGTTTGCCTTTCCTGGAAAAACAAATCTAGAAACAGCTTATTGCTGTATGATATAACATTTCCAGTACCCTGATGCTGCATCAGCCAGGAAGATTGATATTTTCCAGCATTTGTGGTTTCACAGTCATTCTGCTCCATGGTGCACCTGATCTCAGAGGGAACTACTCAAGGAAATTTTCTTTCCAGAGTTTCCCAGCCATGACAGTCTCTGGAGACTTAGGAAAGAGCAATCCCAATATCTGAAATTAACTTTTAAAAAAAATCACCACAACAAAACTCTTATTTCATTTCAATACATTTAAATAGAACGGGAAACTCACCAAATTCACCTGTTTATTCTTCATTTGGGCAGCCAACTCTCCGCAGATGAACTGCTATGAATCCAGCTGCCTTTCCCTCATTCTGGGAGATGTAGGAGATGCGACGGGTTCAAGTCTATCAGCAGAGTGCAACACTGATGCATTTCTACAGCAGGGAGGTGGAAAAAGCAGGGGTGGAGGGAAAAGAGTCAGCCCTCACAGCAGTTTAAGAGTTCTTGCATGTTGTTATTGCTGCAGGTTCCCGTGACTGGCTTTAGCTGATCTCCTCTCCTCTGACACTGCTGCCTGTTGAGCTGAGGAGCGCAAAGGAAGACTGATCGCTGTACACCTCGAGCTGTCTCCTGCAGTAAGCTCTGGTGTTTTATCAGCTGCGGAGACAATCGATACCGGGGGGGGGAAAGAAATTTTGCCACCTGTCACCTGAGATAAAATGATCAATTTCCTAATTCTAGTACTAATGCTGGATTCAAAGCCAGGTGATAATTATCCCAGCTGGTTCTTTAAACAATCTATGGATGACACTGACCATGATTACTAAAACTGATGTAAAAGGCATTGTGGCACAAGAGTTCATTGGATCTATTTATAGATTAATTTTCCTCCATTTATGCAGTCATACTGAATTCAGGAATGGATAGGAATTTTCCCTTGTGAGAAGAGCTTCCCTTTTCCTAGTAGGGATCATTACTTACTAGATGCATAAATTGGCAAACCTTTCACACTAATGGCAAACTACAATAAAACAGTTGGTGGTTACTTAACAAGTCACTTTATTTATTTATGGCTGAATAAATAAAGGCTGTAGTGAATCAGCTTTGCCAGTGTCATATGGGGACAGAGAAGAAAGATGCTGTTTTCTAACATCTTGAGGGTCACAGGCTACCAGACAAAGCACCCCTACTGCCTAAGCTCTGCTTTCAAGCATTGCTTATTGCCCTCAAAAGCAACATGCTCATCAGATCATTTCACCTCTTTGTAAGCAGGCAAAGGAATTTTAAGAAATCTCAATTCACTGTTAGCAGAAGAAGAACAGAATCATATTGTATTAGTAAAGCTTTCCTCAATGTGACTTTGGACAAGTCTTAGGATATTGAACAACTTACTGGTAAAGGGAAAAATAATACTGTGAGCAGAAACAATAATAAGGATGAGAATTTTTTAACCACAAATTATATGTGACTTTATTTAATTTTAGTTTATCAGACATGAAAAAATTCAGTGACTCAGTAAACCCAGACCTGTGATTCCTTTCTCTGCCACTCTCTGAAATTTGACAAAGTTCCTTAAATGCCTCCACTTTTACTTTAGCCTTAAATCCTTCTAAATACTAGGAAGTTACAAGAAGCTCAGGTACAGATTTCATACATAGGCCTGACTGTGACATTCAGCCAGAAATGTTCCTGCATCAGTTTCCTTAGCAGTCCCCTCTGTTAGGAAAGCTGTACCTTAGCCTGTCTATCAATACCTTTTAGCAAGCCCTCTGTCTGTCCAGAGCAGGCTGGCACATGCTGCTGTCATTTAAAACAGTCACCCAGGGCTGGCGAGGAGTAAAACAGCTCCATTAGTTAGCAGGGTCACCTGTTAGGTGAGAAAGCCAAATTCAGTTCCTTTCTCGGCTCCAGAGGATCTAAAACTTCTCTCCCATCTCACAGCAGTCACCCTAACTGCTTCACTGCAACGCATGAGTCAAGATTCACACGGGACTGAGAGAAACCAAGGATGGCACCCCAGTGCAGCAGGGACCTCAGGTGTCCTGGAGGGTTCTGATCCCCATATGAAGGCTTGTTATATATGCATCTGTTGTCCAATGGCTACTTAATGACCAAAAATGTTAGGAATCCCAGAAATGGGGAGCCTGCTCCCAGTGTAATGCTTGTTCTTGCAAACTACCCCTGGTCCCAGCAGACCCTGAACGTTTTCTGAGGCTGTTCCCAGTGGGGTGTAAGGCTGCCAGCTCCTCTTGCCTGTCCCTGGGTTCTCACAGGCACCTACCACTGGTCTGCACGCCCTAGCAGGCAGCATCCATTCAAACGCACGTGGATTTCCACATGTGGGTCTCCACAGCAAGGAAAAGAGCTGAACCAGTCCTCTCTGTTTTTAAGGAAATTCTAGACACTATTATGTGAAATGAGACCCAAACACTACTTTCTTCATCTATAAGTTAGTCTCATTTTTTTGCCTTGAAAAAACAGGATACCAGGACCAGGTCCATTCAAGAATTTCTTCTGGAGCACGTGTAGACACCTCTCTGCAGCCTTGAGTGTACCATTTGGAAGCTCTAATGAAAGTCCCTGTTCATATTGGTATTTTGCTACTGACCAGCTTTAAGCAGTGCTGTTTTGGGGCAGTTTGCTGTTCAGTGTGTAGAGGCTTGAAACTGAGGTCTAATGTGTATCATACACAGAGAGTTTTCATGCTAAATTGTATTCCAGGTATGAAAAAAATTTATTCCTGGTACCAAATATCCAGATCCTATATGCATTTAAAATAAATTTCAGTCTTTTTTTTTTTTCCCTTCAAATGTTTAAGAAAGATGAATCCTTCATTTTTCTGTCTATTTGCTGAGATTTTTATTGTTTTACAGTGAAAAGTAAAAATTTCTAAATCACTTTATTATCAAAAAAAAAAAAAGGAAACAAAGACATCATCTTGGAGAGATACAAGGGTCTTTATCCTCTTCATCTCACTCATATTATTTGCTTTCAGTGAAGGTTTTGACAGCTAAGATAACATGTGGATAAAACAGCAAGTGTGAGTCAGACCTTTCTCCAGATTTCATCCTGGAGAGAAGAACAACTACAGTCTAGTTTATTTTGAAATAAAAGATAGGAGGATTGGTAAGAAAAACTAAATAATGAAGATTATTCATTAAAATGTAAAGCTACAGTACAAGCTTAAAAACTTATGATGTAAAATGTAGATTACCCTTACCACCTTAAATATATCTAAAATCAATGAATACTAAGAATTTAATTGTTCTGTCAAATTGTGCACTCTTTACAACTTCAAGTTTTCTAAGTTGTAGCAATGGAGGAAAGTTAATTGTATTATTCATGACCTTCTCTTTCAGTTATGCAACAATGTTGGGGTTTCAAACATGCTGTGAACACGTTATTTAAGAAATGGTTTTCACTTGCATGTATGTATGTAATGCTGTAAAAAAAATCTTAAAACATTTTAGGATTTTTAAAAGGTTATTTTTACACTTCAATTTTTTGGTGCACTGACTTATAAATTGCTTATTTTGGCATATAAAGCACAAAATAATAATCAGATTGGCCAAACTGTAGTGTAGCCACTGAAATTTAATGTGAAAAAAAGTGACACTGTAAGCTCCAGAAAAAAGCGTAGACTGCCATTAGCTAGCTGTTCTCTCAATTTAAATTATAACAACATAATGCAATGAATAGTTACTCTTGTGTAGAAGGCTATATTATTTTTGCATTTAATGAGGGTAGCTCTTGCAAGCAGCAGGGTAACCCCACCAGAACTTCATAAACCTTGCTAAAATCTTTCTGTCTTAAGAGTGACATGCAGTGGCAGCATAACACGACAGAGGTAACACATGGCAAGGAGATGGCAGGTAACATATCTCCCTCCATTTTTATTTTTTTTTTACACTAAAATTCATGACCCTTTTCAAGGAGCCATAGACATGCACAGTATTTCTCTGTGGACGTTGTTGCTATTCCCAAGCTTACCGAGATGATCACTGCCTGCTTGGCAATGGGAGTAAATTATAAACTCGTTTATACTAACATCTTTACAAATCTATGCTGTTCTTGTGCTGTCCTATATTATTCTTTTAAAATTCTACTTGTTATGTAAGTGTGCACAGATTCATTCAAGTCTACCACAATATTTTCTTTTGAGATCTTGACCAGCTAAAACGCCTTGGAGTCACCACTACAGTGAGTGCAAAACCTTGAAATAATCTTATTAGTTACTCAACTACAGTCAGAAGCATTCAATTTACAATAAGCACATTAAGAAAGCTTTTTTCCAAAATCATATATTAGACTTGGATCTACAAACACATGCTTTTGCTTAATCCTCGTGTGCTCAAAGAATCATTCATCGTAATCGCATAACTAAATATCCATGAGCTTAGGCTTAGTGGCTGACTTGGAGTCAAAAAAAAATGAATTCATAAACCTGAGTCTTCCTTGTCATAGCTGGTAAAGTTATTGCCAAAGAAAAGTAGCTTTGAAAAGGTTTGCTAGAATTCGTTTGATTTTTGAAGACTGAAAATTGAAATGGAACATCTCACCTGAAGTAAGTGTTTGAAAGTAAAAGACACTAATTCTTCTTTTATTGTTTATTTATATATTTATTTTCTATTTATTACCAAGTACCCAATGACTTTACTGATTGTCTAGTTCTGAACTTTTTTTTTTTTCAGGAGCAAAACTGGCAATAAGTTCAAATGGAAAAGGTTAATACATCCTGCTGCAAATAGTATTAAATGCTTTTGCCAAAACAATAGATACGAGAGGCATCTGAGACCAGTTGCTATAGTAATACAGTTTGAGAGAGCCATGTGTTGGTGTTGTGCATACAGGGTAGAAATGCAAAGGGGAAATGAGCCACTTTATTTTTCCACGCACAGCAGGACCAGCCTGCACAACTGTAACAAATGAGCAAAAAATCTCACAGATTGGTAGCCAGTTGGAGGTGGGTGGAGGGGGAGCTGAGTGGAGAAGAAGCAGGTCAGACCTGCACCGCAAACTTGGGGGAAGGTGTAAGTAATGGTTATATATATTCTAATTATCTCGTCAGCTAACAGGGAAGATACCAAGAAGAGAAATGCATTATTAAAATGAGTTTCAGCTCTCTAACTGGACCAATGCCTCTTGCTTGCTCCTTTCACCTCCTCAAACCAGCTCTGGCAGCCACCTGACAGCCTGGTTCAAAGCCTTTGCAGCAGAGCTTCGCTAACTTCAGAGGTTTTTGCTTGAGACTAGAAGCTGGCAAGCAGACCAAGTTTTCTTGATTAATGTGAGCAGTTGTCTCCCTTCTCTCCATTTCCCCCAATTTCCTTTGAAATTATTAATACTTTCAAAGGCATCTGTTGCCCTTACTTGCCAACAAATAGTGCCGCTGTCATCTTTCTGATTGTGAAAGGGAATAAAGTGTGCAGTGGCATTAAGGGCCTTTTACTGGACTGTTGAGAACTTCTGTTTGATGCAGTAGGTCCTTAAGTTTGTTTTGGTCAGACCACAACCTTCTCATCTTTAACTTCTCCCACTCAATGGCATTCACGCAAGCTGTGACTACACAGACTCACACTTTTGAAAGGCTCCCACTGAGGTGAATTTCGAGAAAACAGAACAGGTGGAGCTTCAGGGAAAACTGGTGTCCAAAATAATGGATTTATTTAAAGGTAAGAAAAGCTTGAGATATTAGTGCCAGTATTACAAACTAGGAAGTGATAATGAAGTGAGGAAGAAAGGTGCTTTCCTAGTACAGAGCTCTTGTTTAATTGTGTGACTGATTGCAAAGGGAAACTATTGGAAAGTGGAAGGGGCAAAGAGAGAAACTGGGACTCAGCATCTTGGTGAAGAAACCCCTTGTAGGATTGGGGATCCTGGACTCCATAGGGAACTCTGACCTATGTCCAAGAGTGGTGGAGAAACTCTGGTAGGCAAGTGATGTACTTGTTTTTCCCAAATATTTGAATTTGTCATTAGCCGCTAAGCGTGTTTACTGTCTGTTTCTGTCTAATCACAGTCTATGCCTCTTAATGTGCCTGGAGAATTAACTATAAACCAAGAGCATTTGCAAGGTTTGGGCTTACAAAAGGAATGCCAGATATAGGGAGTTCCTATGGGATCAGAACTGGTCCTATGGTCAGAGATTTAACTCCTGGGGAATTCATTCCTCATTGGCTTTAGTTTATGGTATAATGTATTAAGGCAGAAGCACTAAAACTAGTGCTGGTTTGCCCTTGTACACTGTGCTGTGAACTTCAGAGGATCAGGAATGACTCCTCGAACAACCAGGTCTTCCCAGGTGGAGGCTGAAGGATTATTAACCTTGCCAGCTTTTCCAGTTTAACCTGCTGATGTCTGAGCAAAAAGGCACTGAAATCCCTCTGATGCCAGCTGTGGGGACAGCTTAGAGCATGTTGAGCTGGGAGAGGTCAACGGTGGCCATGACAGGTACAGGGGAAGGATGCGGTGCCAGAAGGTCGTATACTGGCAGCTGGGGCGATTGCAGCAGGGGATCCTGATTAAAATGGAAGAACAAAAATCTGATTTTAGATTTAGATTTGGTCTGTGAGGTGTATCAGAAGTAAACCCCTGGACTGTGAAGAGGTTGGTTATCCGGTTCTGGTTTCCAGCCACAGCTGGGAGATCGCTGCTTTGTTTTACTCATCTAGTCAGCTCTGAGTACTCAGCTGGCCAGGACCATTTCCCCCTCTCTCTTCTCACGTACCACACTTTTTAGCAACACTTGACTGCTTAAGGGATGCTAGTCTGGACTCTTCTGTCATGGGGCCGCTTTCGTGTTCACTCATTAGAAAAGAGGCTGTCAAGAAGACCAAATATCTGTGACCTTGCTTCACCAGTTTGGAGGCACCAGTGTGAACTGTCATAAGAGGCAGCTCTGCAGCAGGCTGCAGTATTCAGAGTGTAAAAGCAGAGAAGATCAAACAAGTAAAACAACTTCATGGATTATCTTTTGTAAAACTTAAAAGCAATTGCTTCTTTTTACCCATAGTTCGACTCACTTGTTCCAGTTCCATCACAGTTTAACAAATGTGTCTTAAATGAGTTTCCTGCTACAAACTGCACAGCTAGACAAGTCATTGAGTAGATGGAAATCAGTTGTATAGATCAGTGTTCAAGGCTAAAGCCACGATGTATAAGCAACATTAGCAGCTTGTGCTACCCTCATCTGTGAGTGCAACATAATTTTAGCAATACAAATAACTGTAAATGAGAATTATTTTAAGTCAGTTTTACTGTCTGTTACTTAGTTCAGTGCTACTAAGCTCTATCTGATTCCTTCAGATAATGTCAATGATAAGTTAAGGAACACAAGGAACATGAAGAATTAATTGCCAACACTTCCCAGAGTCAGTTTAATAAGGGTTCCCAAGTGATAATGAAATGAAAATAAACACATATTTTTATGCAAAATTATGGACAGTCACTTCTTTAGCAAAGAAACACTTAAGAGAAGATCAGATATAGACTGCACTTATCCAGGTAACAGAGGAGCAGATCCAGAGCTAGATCCAGGCTACCTCTAGTGAAGATGTTGGGTAAATGAGTCTAGCTGTGTTTGGTGTCTCAAAGACACTAGACTGATTATAAAACTTATTTTTATACTTGAATTATACTCAAGCAACTTCAGAATGATTGAAAGAAAACATAACATTCTAGAGGAAGTTGTGAGCTGGATACATACAAAATAAACAAGACATGAGTGGATTTATCTAAATGAACTGGTTTTTACTGTTTAAGGTTTGTCCAGAACCATGGAATTATGGAATCACAGAACAGTCGAGGTTGGAAGGGATCTCAAAAGATCATCCGGTCCAACCTTTTGTGGGAAAGGAATCCTAAATGAGATTATCTAGCACCCTGTCCAACTACATCTTGAAAACCTCCAGGAATGGGGACTCCACCACGTCCCTGAGGAGGTTGTTCCACTGATTGATTGTTCTCACTGTGAAAAATTTCTTTCTTAAGTTGAGATGAAACCTGTCCCAGTGCAACTTGTACCTATTGCCCCTTGTCTTCTCGATGTGGCTCCTTGTGAACAGAGAGCCTCCACCCCCTTTGTATCCACCCTTTAAGTACTGGAGTATTGTGATGTGGTCCCCCTGACCCTTCTCTTCTCCAGGAAGAGAAGACTTAACTCCTTCAGTCTTTCCTCAAAAGGCAGGTTCTCCAGCCCTTTGATTATCTTTATAACTCTCCTTTGACCCTCTCCAATCTGTCTGCATCTTTCTTCAGCTATGGAGCTCAGAACTGGACACAGTACTCCAGGTGCAACCTGACAAGTTCGAAATAGAGTGGAATGATCACCTCTCTATCCCTGCTAGTAATACCTCTGCGAATGCAGCCCAGGATTTGATTTGCCTTGGCTGCTGCAGCAGCACTTTGCTAACTCCTCTCAGCCAACTCCTAGGCACAAATGGGGTGAGATTTGAAGCCGGTACTGACTGTTGGATAACCCATATATCCCAATGGGTCTGGTTAGACACAAAAATACATAATCACACTTTGGCTTACATAATGTGTGCGCGTTAGTCATCAGTTATAATACAGGACAAGATAGTTTAGCATTCCAAATCCCACCAGTAAGTAGTTCATCTAATTCTGTATTTTGACTCTCCAGGGGAAAAAAAGAGGCATCGGAAAAGAAAGACCAATGAAACTTCTTTGTTTTTGAAAGGCAGTTCTTTCTAGCAGAAGGACCTCTTTTGTTTACCCTGAAGTGAATAAAAATATATACTACTGAATATTATATGTAGGCAGGAAATGATCTTCCTGTCTGTTGTGAACTTTCAAGCCTTTTGAAAGAGTCTATCCCAAATTCAGACAAGACTTTGGTTTCTGGTTGTTAATGGAATAGCTAAACAATTTCCCTGAATGTTTTGTCTAGATTTCACCTCATTTTATAGAATCAGTTGATATTTTCAAGATGAAAAATTCTCTTAGTTCCTGCCAGTGGGATTGTGCTGGTTTCAGAGCTCTTTTCCTAAGGATTCTTTCAATACCAAGGCATATCTCTAAGCCAACTTATTCAGAAATATTCTAGCTTTGACCACTGATATTTCCCCACAAACTCTTGATAAACTTTCATACATCTCCAAATCACAGCCTGAAGAACACAAACTGTGCATTTTATTTGTAAGTATTCCAAGGATATAAGAGTATGAAATAAACATTGAAAATCAGATCAAGAAAACCTTTGAATATTTCACAGCATTATTAATTCAGTAGGACAATGTAGGACATCTGGGCTGTTGTCATTTTTTTAAGGGGTATCAGTACTGTTAAGCAATCTGATTTCTCCATCTGTAGATAATGAAGTAAGTAGTGCAGGGAGATGTGTAATAACAATAAAATTATTTTCTTGACAAGTGTTTCTGTGGCACTTTGCCTCTTTTACATTATTTAATTGGCTTAACTTTTTGGCTTACCTAAAAAATAAAATAAAATAAATCATCTTTCCTCAGGTTTCTCTGCTTGCCTGAAAGAACATAGCATCTTAACCAGCTCCCTGTTCCTCTTCCTTCTTTATTTACACAAGATGAGAACAAAACCAGTTTTATGATGTTGGAATGATACATAGCTCCTGTGACACCCATCTTCATTCATTGTTTGCCAGGTTTCCTTTTGTTCAACTTAGTCTGGGGTTTGCATCTTTGAATATGGACTGGAGATCCTCTGATGGTAGTGAAGTTTAGTTTTGTATCATACCTCTTGTTTCTAAAGCACTTTGCAGTCTGTCTGTCTCATTTTACGTGCCCACACACAAAGACAGAGCATCACCATATCTAGTAGGAGGGTGACAGACACACAAGCCAACTGGTAGCCAGCCAATGCACTGCACAGCGTTGGGAAAAGGGAATATCGGCCAAGGATAGCACATCAAACCCTCCTCTCCAGATTGTGCCATGGGATTTTCAATATCCACAAGGAGCAGATGTCTTTAATTTCTGATCACTAAAGAAGAGGAGCATGCCAAGAACATGGGTTAGTGGAAGGAGAGCCAATGTCAGCTCTTCAATGGTCTGGACTAGCAGCCTTGCAAAATAGAGACAAGGCAAATAATTGGAGCATAAAAGCCTTCTCTTTTGTTCATGGTGAACACGCAAACTAAGAGGACCAAAGATATGAGGAAGCCATCATCATAATATGCAGTGAGAGATAGGCAGCTTTGCAGCCTATTTGAGGGTGCTCAAGCAGCAGGCTCCATGAGCCCCAGAATCCAAAAGCTACCTCTAAAAACTAACTTTGACACAGCCACAGAAAGGACAGATATATGCAACCAACGCTAACGTGCCTCAGGATTGGATTTCATGCTTCTGCACGACTGGCATTAAGCAGCTGGCCTATACTGTACACTAGCATGCTGTGAGTGTTCCCAGCAGACGGTCCGATCCTCCATGGTAACGCTCTTCAGGGAGCTCTGGAAATGCTTTAATTATTCAAATGAATAATTCCTACCAACACATTTAATTGGAAAATATTACATGTTTAAATGTGCACTAATGGAAGGGCTCTGAAAATCTAACAATGTAATAGAGTATGCTGTTTGAAGTGAACTCTAGCAATATTTTTTCAGCCAGTAACACCATGCATTATTTATCCTATCTCTTTTTAGTCCTATCTGACAGCTCATATGACGAAGGAATCACTGGAACCTCAGAGATAAAATGCAAATCTGTGAATTGCCCCCTGCGAGCTTAACCTGCCGCCACTACCTCATCCGCCTTCCTTGCTTCCTGCCCCCTAGTTTCCAAGGAAATAACTCAATGAATTTATTGCTGCAGTATGAACTAACCTCCCTGTTTCTTCCTCAGCCCTGGGAGGCCTACGCAGACCAACAAATTACAGGAACACCTGTTACCCGGATTTGTTACCACAGCCTAACAGAGACTGGGCACATCCAAAGGCAAGAGAAGGCAGAGCAGTGGGAGTCACAGGGAGAGATGGCAGAAAATAAGGTTTCAGGGCATAAACGTCACCCAGCCAGAGGAAGCAAGGACAGCTGTGAACAGGGATAACCAAAGGGGTCAGAAAGCATATCCATTAAGAAGCAGAAGTGCTAAACATGTGTTAAAGACATGAAGCAGCAGCAGAGAAGGATCCTACATGAAGATGCTGAGTCCTTTTTAGATTAAGTGACAAGTACACAGTTTCACAGTTGGAGGTGTCTAAACTAGTCAAATTTTATACTGTCTTGGGGGAGGGGCATTCAGAGAAGGATTTGTGCTTCCAGATCAAGTTCTGCCAAGCCCAGAGTCCATGTTGAGCATTTTCAAAGGGAAGGACTCACTGGATGTATTATAGCCTTGTAAAGTGATTGTACCATCAGGCTTTGTCTGATCTAATTTAAAAAGATTATGCTAACATCAGTCTTAGTATTTCTTTGCATATTTTTTTCCTCCCCACAGGGAAAATGTTTTAACCTCCTGGATATATGCATGTTGGAAAAATCAAGAAGCCACTTTTGTCTGAAAGTTACACTCTCTCCCTTTAATTCTATTAGGAACATAAAGAGATCCAGGAAAGGAGCATTCAACTCAGTTTTTGTAAGAAACAAGGTCAACAGAAGAGGAAAAGTCAGAATATATTTTGAAAAAAAATATTTTTGCATTGAAAATGACATCTATTATTTTAACTGATGCTGAGCAGGAACCGTAGGTAACAGTGTAAATCCATTTTGTTCTGACTGGTTTCTGAAATAAGCAACTGCAATCCTTTCTGAGCTCGCTCTTCTCATCTCAAACTGGACCCATAGTTTGCCACATTTTTCTGCTTACTGTGACACTAGAACAAAATTGTAGAGATTTTCTAATTTATGGCAAATATGGCATTTGTCAGGTCTGCCTCTTTTCTGTCTTTTTTTTTTATTTTTTTCCCTCTCTGTGCATGTTCATCAGCTGCAGGGATGCCTTGATAGTAACAAGTTTTCCCCTGTAGCTGCTGAAGATTTCATACACCTGGATTCTAAAAAGAGAGGTTTTATAGCTATCTTCTCTGCCCAAAAGATTGAACACACCATAGCATGGCAAGCTTGGGAGGGGAGCCAGTGGCCTTTGATGTACCACTGACATGTTTGACCTGTTTGGGATGACAATATTTATCGGTATCATGCTATTGCCAATAATTGCTGAACAGCCCCACTGCAGTGCACAGGTGAAATACAAGCATACTCAGGCCTCTGAGTTTAGCACAAGATCACCTGTTTCCTCGGATTTGATTCTGCTGTAATACTGGGTCTTGTCTGCAGTTTGACTATTCTTATTAACAGCTTCCCTTTGATTATTTATTTTTTGCATAACTTCTTTGTACATCATTTAACTTGCTGTGCTTCCTTCAGTAAACTGCTTGCACTTCAGAATCTCTTGTGACTGTTTCTGCTCAGTCGGGCATCAAAATTCTGCTCCCCATAAGGAGTCTCTGATATTTACACAAAGCTGTTTTTAACACTTCCAACCCATAGGTGTGATTTGCAGCTCTGACTAATTTGTAAATTATAACCAATCACATCAACTCTCAACACATTTGAAAATAAAAACAAAGCAGAAAAAAAACTAAGGCAAGGATCTTTTCAAGCCAAGAAAAAAGACGGGAAAAAATGGCCCCTATGTGAAAAGAGCAAAGTGTCTGGAGACATTTCACTGTTTGCAGGCTTCTGGACTATAGTAAAGCAGAAGCCAGAAACACAGTTATATGTCACAAGGAGAATTTCTGCAGGACTCTTATGCTTGCTGGAAGACACCATGTGAGTAAAGAAAGGCAAGTGAGAACTGTTGTACCCTGTTTGTTCACATCACAGTTTCCTGCCCACACGGTGAACAGCCTTGACAATTCTGGAAAGCCAGTTTTTCCTTCAGGCCTCCAGAGGAAGAAAAGACAAGGGCTTTTGGCTTGGCCTGTTACTCTTGGGAAGTTTTAAAATATACATTTCACTTTCTTCACCATACAGCCGGGTTCTGAAGTTCATCAGATGTAGCGCAGGTCTGAAAGTCATACACTGCAACATGGATGTGATTGAATTAGGTCAAAACTACTTTCTTCAGCAAACCTAAAATTCAGCAGCAATTTCCACATGACAGAAGCTGCTGAAAGAACATTCATAAATGTTAAAAAAGACACAAGAAACATGAGATTAACCTAACGCAGGTAAAAGTAGTTTGATGCTGTATAAAGTATAGAAAGATGTTTTTATGAGTTAAATGTTACAGGGATAGTTGGCAATTTCAACTACTATAGAAAATAATGAAGAAAAGTTTTAATGTTATAGGTTAAGCAGAATAAATACTTTTAATTTAAGATAGTTTTAAGATGTGACGTAGGCTCTTCTATGGAGCCAGAAAGCTGAAACACAAACAATTTCTGTCCAGAAACATTTACTTTCACATCAAATCTCTATTTCTAACAGACACACCTAGAAATTGGCATGTAGCTCATATCTACAATGCAAAACAAAAAGTAAACCCCCTGTCACAGAAGAGAACAACATCTAAATTACCCATCAGCAAAGCAGAAATTAATTTAGGTGTGATGATTATTCTCCTCTCTTCTCTTATCTTTGCTGTTCTAAAAGCAGATTAGTCTTGAAGGCAAGGCCTGGCCAGGCTCTGAGCCAAAAGATACTATCTTTTGTCGTCTAAAGCTTGATGAAAAAAGTAACTATAAAATAATCAAGTTGAAGTCCATTTTATTTTCAACGTTAAAAATATAACATTATTTCCAGCTGCCTGCTCAAAGTAACTGCACAGAGAAAATGAGGCTGAGTGTTCAAATGAGGTAGTGTACTTGCATACTGAAGACATGGCAAAACCCGAGTCTTCCCTAGTTTAAAAGAAAGGGAAGTGCCAGCTGGACAGACTTTTATGGAGAGAAGGCTGAGTAGGGAGCTAAGAATTGCTATTAAGTTTTGGAAACATTCAAAATTAAACAGGAGATATCCTCATGTTTAATCTCGAATGAATACAAGCACCAATTGTTTTTTTCTTGTCTTTTTTTTTTTTTTTTTGCAGTAACACAATTTGATAAATGGTATAACCCATCAGTCTTTCTGTGGGTTGCAAAGGTGTTGGTGATGTTGTTGACAAAAAAGTGAGACATATTTTCGAGTTTTTTTTACACTTAGATTGCATCCCAGCTTGACAGTTTAATTTCTCAAGTTCAAAGAAAAATCATATCGATATTCAAATATGCCTTTCCCCATCTCTGTATCTTTGGCTTGAGGCTGACAAGCCACTTCAGCATGCCATCTCAGAATCTCTGCCTAGCTTTCACTCTTCACCAGGAGGGAGATGGCTCTTTATCCTACTCTGAACACTTTCAGAAGACATGGAGAAAATGCTGAAAGATCAAGGCTTTATTATGGTTTTAAAAACCAGCATTGCGTTCTTGACATTCAGTTGTTTTACCTGCCCTGCTGGCTGACAGCTGGAGAACGTTGATAATTTTGGCTCATCTTTAAGCTTTGCCAATTTTCTTAGCTATCAAAACAACAAAACCTTAGCACTTGTTCTAGCCTGCGAGTACTTCTTATAAAAAAAAATACAGAAGTATGGCAAAGAGAAATGCATTTTTGAGTCTTTTTTCTGACCTCCATGGGACAAACAGATAGATTGATAAAATGCAGAGTGCTTCTTCCGCACATGGCCTTAAACCGCCTTTCCCTCGACACATGCTTGCACCTGTGTTAGTTTCAGTGAAAACTCCAGGCTGCCACCCTGTCCCTTCCTTTCTTTAAGGTTAGTGAAAATATTCCAGCTGAGATTTGCTTTAAAGGTGTGTCCTTTTTCATGAAAAGATGCAGCAATCTTAGGCAAACAGAAGAACAGCAGGCAGGAGGAATTCTTTAGCTAGCCAATGTTCCATATTTTATTTTCCAACAGAGAATCTTAACAATCACCCATCGCGTTGGAAAGCCACATGATGATAATATAAATTCACTGATGCAAGTCAAAGAGCTACAAACCTTTCTAAATCAATATAAACATATCCCCAAATCCGTGTGTAGACCAGCTGACATGCGTTCCCTCTGTTTTCCTAGGAGCCTTGCCCAAGGTTGGTTGCGCTCAGAGCCACGGGTGAGTGTGAAAGATCAGAGAAGAGCTGGGGTTCGCTGCTGCAAGGCACCAACCACGCTCCACAGCCAGAGTGCCTGGCTTCTTCCTTAGCTAATGTCAGCTGAACCGTTTCTCCAGTGATACGTTCCTACTGCCATATGGGAGGGGAATGCCACTTTGCTTGTTGCGTGACCTGCAGAGCTTATGGTAGACATTTCAGGAACTGCTAGTCCTGTTCTCAGAACATTATTGTGGTTTATGAGTTTCTATTATTGCAGAAGAACTTGTCTGGAGAGATAGGACAGTGTGCGCTGCTGAAGGGCATCCCGGTGTTTGGGATTCAGAAGTCCCATCTTCAGTCTGTGACAAACCTAAGTTTGTGCTTTATGGAGAAAATCATTAAGCATTTCTCTGCTTCCAGTTCTCCATCAGTTAAGTGAAGGAGAATAATAATTACACATTTAGAAAAGGTGGATTAAGAATTAGTCATTTGGGTGCAGAATTGTAAATAAGATATGTAATTTATATGTCCCAAAGATTGTTATGTTTGGCACATTTGTAAACATGCAGAACAAAGTACCCATATTGTAGAAACGAAACCACTCAATATACTTCAATTGCATTTCATGTACTTGAGTATGAAAGGACACTTATTGCACAACCTGTTCGCCATAGAAATAAGAGCACTTAACCAATTATTTATATAACATGCATAGCCATCATTTGCACTCTGTATCCCAACATCATATATAGACTCTTCTATCATTAAGGGTTGTCTGAACAATAGTTGATTTTGATATTATCGGAGTAAGCAAAAGTAATAATCAAAGTAGACAACTTAGGTAATAAAAATGATCAACATGGTAGTCTTGTGGATGATCCATAAAGCAAAACACTTTCAAAAGGAGATTGAAAATGTTTGGTGTCTTGAGCTGTTTGACTAGTGAGAAAAACTGGGTGCTTTACTTTGTACTGGGAATTTTATCTTGTATAAAGGGAACTAGGGAATAACAATTTTCTAAACAATTTTTAAAAAATATAGAATCACTTGAGGCACTTCTGATTTTCACTTATGCTAATATTTCTCCTAAAGACAGGACTTCCTTAAATTCTCAGTTCTTTCAATTGGAGAAGAGATGCACAAGACCTAACTACACTAAGGACTCTACTGCTGATGCGTTTCATGACTACAGGAATGATTTTTTTTTTCCCAGCACTAGCATGGGAGTAGTGTTTCTTGATAAAGCCATTTTAAATTCTTCAAACAAAATGTGTATATTAAAAGATACAAAATAAAATAGATAGTGTTGGCCAAGAAAATCTATCATCTGGGGTGCTCTCTCCTTTGACCCTGGAAAGTTAACATCTGTTGTCAGTTCTGAACAGAGCCAGACCTTTGTATGGCTCACATACTACATTTTCCCAACTGTACAACTGGTAGGAAATACAGTCCCTGGGATAGGCAACATGAGTCACTCATGACCTTCCACTTTTTTCCATTCTTTTAAAGTCAGAAATTCATTTGCAAAGCACTTCTTATCTTGTTTTGATAACACATTTAAAATTTATCCTTCAAGCATCAAGGAGTCTGGACCAAGATTTAAGGAGCCAGCTAGGTGGCATGCTGTTTTTTAATGGCACTCAAGTACAGACTTTTACATCCAGACCTCACAGCATTTTCAAACTCTACAGGTTGCCATTCAGTGGCAGAAGGAGAATACCGTCCGTGGCTGACACAAGCCAAGCAGCTGTCCTAAGCCAGCACCAGCATGCAAAACAGTGAAAGCTTCCAGAGGGGCTGGTGTTGGGGGCCGGGGGCATCCCTCAAGAAATCCCAGATTGCAGATGTCTTATTGCTCATCTGTTCTCAGGGTAATGTTTCTCAATCTCAGAAACAGAGAAGACTCTTACAGCCAAAATATTAATAGAGTTTTTTCATTTAACCTTCGAATTAATATTTGGAGATAGATGGAACAACCTAGTTGATAATGGATTCATGAACAAGTTAAGCTGCTACCCAGTCTGTCTAAGCAAGCACTTAACAAGAAGAGAATGAGTCCTTTATAACTATTTAATAACATCTCAAACATAATTCTGCACACTAATTATAGGCACAGAGTCAATCAATTTTGTGTAATATTAAGAACTTTCCCTCCCCCTGGAGAAATATTTTATGGCTATGGAGGACTTGGAAAAGATAGTTTGTGATTGAGCAGAAAGTATCCAATTCACTCTCTATATATACTAATAAAGGTTATGAAGATCACTGTCATTTATTTAACAGCACGTCAGAATTTGTGGCCTCTCTTGAGTTCCATTCTGTATTTCTCCCATGTTTGTACCCTCTAGTAGTAAAAACCTGAGAATAAACTAGCACAATGAGAGATAAACTGTGCACGACTATGCAATACATATAAATACTTACACCATTTTTTTTTTACATTTGTGGGTTCTTCTGATTAAATGATTGAAGAGGAGCAAGGTCTAATTACAGTCTGGAAATGGTTCAGCCTTTTCCAGAGTCTAGTCACAGGCTAGAGGATGCTCCTGGCACTTTATCTAATGTAGAATAAAGCCACAAAAGAGAAAACTAGATGATGCTGGTGAAAATACAGGTGTTTTGCATCAAAAATCAGCTGACAGATGAGGACAAGCAGTTGAATCCGCAATAAGGATCTGCCACAGAATATTCTGTGTAAAAACACTGTAAATCTGGAAACGTTTTAATGCATAGAGAAATATATCAGGCATTTCTCTTAGGATGTTTCTATTTTTTACCCAATTTATTTTCAAACTGCCGCTTTTTTTTTTGTCCCACAACAATTGTAGATCCTTTATCCTGCCATCCATAAAATTACTTAAGATGCTGCCATAACATCAAAGCAGAACTAAAAAATCAAAATAAGAAAACTCACTAAGCATGCCAGGTGGAAAAGCCAGACTGGGAGGCCAACCCAAACCTCTGGAGCCATACAGAAAGCAAAGCGTCATTAGAGGGGCGAGCAAAGTGATGGGAGGGAAGTGGTGCAGTGTGAAGAGGTGCAGACTGTGCCACAGGGCCTCCCAGACCCTCCGGAGGAGACACGCAGTAGTCTGGCCCCAGGCAGGTGCAGGAACAGGGTCCAGCTCAGCAGGGATGAGGCACAGACTGGGATGAGGGGTTAAGGAGACTACTGGGGGCTGCTGATGTAGGCAGGAGAAGCATTGCAGGAGCTGGACCAAATGTAGCAGTTTCTTAAAGAAATACAAATGAAACCACATTCTTTCCTTTTCAAAGAGTACCTCTGGAGGAAGACAGCTTTCCCTCTCCAGGTAACCAAAGCTTTTCTGAAAGAGAGCAAACACCTTTTCTTTCTCACATTGGCTCCTAACAGGGCTATGTCCCCACAAGTTTATGTTCTCCCTCCCCCAAATCTCTACACCAGTCTCCACAGGCTTTGCCTCACTCACATATTTAGACTACCATGGCTGCATTATTTCCATTATTTACTTTCTTATAGTTGATATCTTCAGGAAACCAAAACTTTTTTGTGCATAAGAAGCAGCTGTGATTGACGGTGTATTGTGGTAATATTAAAACAAGAGAGTGGATGCTAATTGTGAAATAGTGCATGTAGCTTTCCAGATGGTGTTAAATTTCTTTCAATGAGAGAGAAAAACAAGCCAAAACAAATAAATAAAGTTTAGCCATACAAGAATTCAACTGCTAATATAACTCTGATTTCATGTTTATACTCAACCTTGTGGCACATACTCAAGGCTTGGGTCCACATCAGAGTTGATGATACCTACAAACCTCATTTGATGACTTCATTCAGTGAAAAGTTCTAAAAGTCATGTGCAAGGTAGCAGTTCTTGCTATTTAAAAACTACTACAAAAAATAATCTGCAGAATTTTGACTTATACTTCCATCCTTGAATACATGTTCCTAATGTTTTTGCTGAGGTAAAGTTTTAAGTCTAGTTTAAGATTAGGCCAAATGGAGACTCTCATGCATATGGTACACGGCTATCTCCACACAAGATCTCAAACTATATTACGAGCTTCTAAAATAGGTATAAGACTTAGCCAGAAGACTCTGTTGAGCTGTATAGTGTAAGTATTCTGCAATATAAACTGTATTATTACAAGTATTCTGCAATATAAAAATAGTGTTCAGATTACCTAGAATGATAATTCAGTAATTTCAGCACAAGGTGCCAAGTTTTCAAAGGGTTTCTGTAGCTGCACCTGCAATACTTCTAAGGCATATGTTTGTACTTGAGGGAAAAAGACTGAATAGTCAGACATACACGTGTGTGTGCGTCTGTGTATCTTTTCATTTATATAAAACCAGATTGTTTTACCTCAACCAAGAAAAATTAAGCTGAGCCTTCCAAAATTCAATCCAGAACTACTCTTTTTATCATTGAATAGCAAAGGATTTCACTAGTACAAATAAAAGCACTGCATATTTTGCATCCTGGGAGATATCTAAGTGGTATTGAGATTAATTACTCCAGTACAGGCCAAGCACATGTTGGGCAGCATTAGCAGGAGGGCAGGCATCAGGCTTAGGGAAGGGAGCCCGGGGCTCCCCAGCACCAGAGGTGTCCATAGGTGAGCAGTGGAGGTCACTGACATGGTTACAGGGCAGGAGCACCTGGCATACAATGAGGGGCTGAGGGAGGAGCGTTGGTTCAGCCTGCTAAAGGGAAGACGAAACGGAGAGTTGATATAACTAGAGGACAGAAGTTGGGAGGCTGGAGGGGCCCCGGGAGATCTCTAGTCGAATACTCTTCGCAGTCAGGGCTGGCTCGAGCAGCTTGCTCAGGGCCTGTCACATCTGTAACAGTTTCAAGGGTGGAGACACCCTTGAACTGTCTGAACAACTTAAGCCCGGACCACCCTTACAGAAAGATTTTTCCTAATATCTAATGGGAATTTCTCCAATTGGGCCATTAAATGGTTGTAGACAGCACTAAGATGTTTCCTTACTCTACTCTTCTTAAACCCAAGAAGACTTCAGTGCGACTTAATAGCATATACAAGGACTGGAGGTCCCTCTTAACCTAAACTTGTTTGCCTTTCTGACATGTCTACATGACCTTGGAGTGAGCAAAAAAAGCCCTAAAGTCAGGAATGAATTTCTACAGTGAAACTTTTGTGTTAGTTGACAAATGTAGTAGGTGCTGCATCACAACTGCATGTGCAATTTTTTTCAGTGGGTCCATGTGAGCATGACCTTTATCAATCAAGACATTCCACTTTTGCACAGATCTTCACAAACTGAGAGTCATAAAAGAACCATATCTCCACCAATATTTTTGCATTTGACATCAACTGTTTTTCTTGCAAGAGTCTGGCAAGCACCATTACAGAACATGAAGTTCATTAGTTTGTGTTTTCTTAAGGCTGATTTAGGAATGTGTGATATGCCAACTCACAGTAAAACAATTATGCTAAAACAGGCTTCAAACTGGAGCAAAAGGCTTATAAGGAGCACAGTTTTGTTTCATGAATGTAGTTAGTGAGGAGAGGGAGAAGCAGAATATGATCAGAGAAAAATATATTGGAATCTTTTGTGGAAGGCATAAAGGAAAATCTCTATTTTCCAGTTACGCTGTTAATGAAATGTTGTATAATGTCTTTGCCCCTTCACTATTGAAGGATTCTAAGAGGTAGACAGCAACACGAAGGAGTGGATAAGATAACTGTACCTGTGGTCCCTGATGGGACAGAGAAGCGAAGCATTACTACAAGGCTAATCTGTTAAATCTAGCCATTGGTGGCAGCAGCCCAGTATGTCATTTTATTAGATGCCGAGTTTGAATGTGACAGCTTTCTAATGGATGGATGTGGCTTATATTGCTTAAAAACCCTTAATTTCTTTTCCAGGCTCAGGGCTGCTAAGCATGCTGTGCAAATATAGCATATATATAAATTCTTACAAAGTTTAAATAAGGCCTCTCACAAAAATGCTCTTCACAACAATTCACAGCAGTGGGACAAACTTGCTGTACAAAATGTGTTGAGACAGGTTCCCATGCACAGAGGCATGTCAGCAGGGTCTGTACCTGGTGACATTTATAAAGTCTAATGGTCAAAGTTACTTACAGAGAAAAATCAGGCAAAAAAGGAGGAGGGTGGGGAGAGAGACAAAGTGCTGGGATGTCCTCAGAGGAACATCCTTCCAGGTGCAGATGTCCTCTCTCACACAGCAGATGATGTACCTCAAAACACTTTCCTATATGAAGACTACAGGTTTCCATCAGGACTGATTGAAGTCCCTGCCGGCTGCTGGTGCTTACGCTGCCATTGCCGCTGACAGGAGCGTGCCCTGGTGTGGGCAGGTGCTGCACCCCTGGCCGGCTGTTGAGCTTTGTGCAGGCACATTGCTGCGGCTCCAAGTCAAAGGCAGAGCCGCAGCTGCAGGATAGAGAAAGCGGGGGAATGAATCTCATGCCATCAGCAACCGCTTCCCACAAGAGCCTGCCGTAACAACAGCACAGGTGTGGGCATGTGCAAGGCCATGAGATTGGCAGCAGTGTGGTAATGATGTGGGAGAAATACTCCACCGGAGGCTCTGGGTGAAAAGGTACAGAGGTGTGGGCCGAAAGCAGCTGAGGGGTTGCAGGGAGGAAAGCCCAAGGTGCTGAGCAGCAAAGCAGCACCAGTGTCAGAAGGAAAAGGGGACGGTTACGGGGCTGCTGCCATTAAAACCCACCGGGCTCTCTGCCTCTGGCATCCATGGAAATCAGTGAGGAACAAAGGGTACTCAGCCTATAAACCGCTTCTGGCTTCAGCCTAGTCATTTCCCTTTTCCTATTCAAAATATCAAAGCAGTGGTTTCCATCAGCTCTGCAGGTGATAAGGTTAGAGTAGCTGATTAGCAGAATGCTAGCACATGCAGGCTACTGATACTGCTACTTGTCTATTGCAAATACCTGTACAATCTGCAATCCAGCACTTTTGTCTGCAGTTCAGCTTTTAGGCATAGAATGCACTCTTCTGTACAAATCTATTTTGTGTCCAGGTCTCTCTTGTAAAGCAAAGGAGGAAAAAAGGAAAAATTATTTGTTCCATAAATTCCCCAGAACTAAATTGTGATAAAAAAATTCAACTAGTTATGAAGTCCAACATGAACAAGGGAAGTTGAATAGTGATATGGATGGTTAACTTGAATAACTTGAAGCTATTTGATGAATAAATAAATCTTGCTTCAAAATATTTTTTTTCCCAAAATCTCCGTTAGAGATTTATTTAGTTGATGCAGAACTATGTGACAGAAAAGTTTATTTTCAGGAAAAGAACTTTCCTCATCAATATGATATGTGATAAATGAGGATGGAGCTAAACAGAGAAAAGCCTTCTGAACCAACAAGGGGACAAGATCAGAGTTTGGATACGAAAGCTTTCATGTAACTATATCCCATCTAAGGGAGATAATCTCCTGAATCTGATGATACTTCAACTTGAGCAAACGAGGGCCCAAAAGAGCAGCTGTAGTGCATGCTGCATGTGAGCACTGAGGGCCAAAGCTACTGCCAGGATCCTGCAAGTATTTGTATCTTTAAACATCTACCCATTTGTATCCATTTTCACTCTGTCTTGTGGACAGTATCTCAGTATCTGAACAGTACCTCTTGCATGCAGAAAATAACATGTTTAAAAATATTTGTATTGTAATAACTACCTAACAGTTCTCTCCTGGTAAAAGCAACCACCAAAACTCTTGCCGCAATATAAAACCAACAATTGCATAGCAAGAATGCCTAATTGAAAAGCAGAGTTGTTACAAAGGAGCACGTGCCAAAATTGATGTCTTTCCCACCGAAAGGCTTTTTCAAAATGCCATCACTTCATCAGATCCTAGTAGTACCAAACCGGATCACTGGAACAGGCTCCCCAGGGAAGTGGTCACAGCACCAAGCCGGTCAGAGTTCAAGGAGCATCTGGATGATGCTCTTGGTCATATGGTTTAGGCAGTCCTGTGAGGAGTGGGGAGTTAGACTCAGTGGTCCTGATGGGTCCCTTCCAACTGGAGATGTTCTGTGATTCTCTGTGAATATGCCTGGAGATCATCTTGCCATCAGCGTTGCAGGGTAACAAGCTAGGTCTTGAGGTAAACATAGTCTGCTGCTCTTGGCTCTAAACTGTGTTTGAGAGCATTTATAATACAGTGTTGCCTGCTGGGTTAAACATGTGCTTAGATTGTAAACTAGTGGGTTTGAAGGACATGCTTTTGTAAGCAGCTGCTGTTGGGCTGACTCAAGATTTTACTCTCTATACCATGCCAGTCTTTTCAGGTCAAAGTTTCCAAGCCTCACCACAGAGAAGACTCTTCTCTTTAACCAGTGTCCATATTCAACAAATTTTCATAAAACTTTGATTGCCTTGTACCCCACTTATACTAAGAGAAGCAAACCTCTGTTTGCAGAATTAAGTCACATTAAATCACAACATCCAGGGCCTGCAAACAATTGCTAGCAACTCAGAATTCAGAGAACAGGTATGCAATTTTCAACTAGCTCCCTTTATATTACCCAATGAAATGTTTATGTTGTCATCCAGAGGGTTTCTAACAGCTAGATTCAGTGTATGTACACAGCAGCAGACATTACAAAAATCTGATATGAAAGATACTGCTAAGTGAGCTAACCAAAAATCTGTATTAAAGACTGGGAGGAGAACGGGGAGACCAGAAAGAAATCAACAAGAATTGGTGGATTTGTGCACAAATTATAATGAGATACCACAGCCAATGTTAAGTGTGAGAGGGAATCACTTTCACAGCTATTAGATCTGAATTAGGCAAAAGTGATTACAAAATAAATAATCACAATCTAATAACACCCTTGCACCACTTTTAAATCAAAATCTAGCCATGATCACAGAGTCTGCAATATTTGTAAAGGGAAGAACATTAAGCCCTGAAGGAGTCATTTAAACCATTTTCAAGGAAAGAATCAAATAGGATTGATGTTTTAATGAATTAGTACATTCAAAGTCATGAGCATAATTAGTGTAATTGATATGGACACTGGGAGAGAGGCTGCCTCTGCAGTAGGAGTAAGGAAAGGAAGAGAGATGGCACAGGAATGGAGCTGATGGGGAACAAGTGATGAACCATATTATCTTTCTCCTTCCTGACATCCCCACCATAGTCTCCTTGCCCTCTCTTCTGCCCCGTGGGAGCTCACTGCTCCTTTGTCTGCCAACGGCCATGGCAGAAGCGTGCCACAAGCGTGCGGCTGAGAGGAGGTCTCACGGGTATCTGCTTGGAGATGGGCACTCCTGCCCTGGGGGCAGCGGGACACCCTGCTCTGGCTCTAGAAGAGCCAGCTCCCCCACCAGCCCGCTTCGCCCATGGCCACTGTGAGCAATGCTGTACTTCCCCCAGCTCCTGCTTGTGGCCCCCCAACCATTCCTGCAGCCGAATGGGCCACCTGGCCTCGTGCACGTGTTTCCCATGTCTCCAGCACCTGCTCTGCACCACAGCCGCTCATCTTCACAGTTGCCCCTCTCTCAGACCACCTCTTCCTCTCAGACACACCTCTGTGAAGTGCCATCGCACCAAACTCAGTTTTTTCTGCAGTCTGCTGAAGCCTGACAGGGCACTTCTGTGCTTTCATGGGTGCAATTTGAAATTTAACCCTCAAGAAATGCAAGGTGATGATCTCACATGACCAAAATGCTACTTGCACTGAGAGACTGGAGTTCTAACTCGTTTCTGTTGCAATGGACTTGCTACAAATTATTAGAACTCAACTGAAAAACACATTTTTTTGAGAAATTCATGGATATAGATGAGGACTACATGAATTCCGTCTTCACACGAAGGGAAGCGTTTAAGCCAGCCGTGCCATCATTTGTTCTCATCACTGTAGCCATCACCTGTTCCTTTTCAAGGCAGTACAGGTGCACAGTGTGTCTCTTTTCCTCCTTCTCTTTACCATAATGTTAAATAGTTTATATCTTTCTTAAAAAGTTAAACATCTAACCTTATTTTCCATGCCATCCATTTTATACAGGCCTGGGGGTGGCAAGTAAAAGGCAGTGTAGTAGGTAGGATTTCTTTATATATTTCACAAGACAAAAAACAATTAAAAGAGTAAGTGGCAGATATATTGTAAGTGTTCGGTGTACAGAGGCGAAACTGCTTTCTTAAGAACCGGCATTACCTACAGACCCACAACAAGACACAACAGAGAGGCTTTTGAACACGATAGGAACTGTATCATTTAGAATGATGAAAAAATAATGGGGTCAGTATGGTTTTGAAGTTGCTTTACTCTGCCATCCTGGCCAGAGTGGCCACAGAGTTTATTGCCGGGGGGTGGTGGGCAACTGTGGCAGGCAAATGAAGCCATGCAGTGAAACCCATCAATCTTCTGAAAGTAGCAAGGGTGGCAACATGTGAAATGAAAAAAAGAAGTAAAAAACAAGACGTTGTTCTCACATTGTCACAGAGCATCCCTCTTTGCTTCAGCTGTCATGTTTACCCCAAAATCAAAAACATAGAAAAGGTCAGAGAAACTGAACTGCTTCAACTCTTCCTGTGAGTGCAGTGGGTGGAATAGGAACAATAATTAGCTAGAGGTCACTGTGCTATGGCATATGGCTTTTACATGCAGATAGATCTGTTATTTAATAAGTAATGTAGAAACAGTTGTCTCATTAAAGGGATCCTGCTGACAGCTTCTAGTAGGACAGCCTGTCAACAAAGTGGTGGGCAATTTTGCCACAAACTTTTGGCTATGAACAATGCATAACTATTGTGTTTGTCAGGTACGTTTGCATGCCTATGGAGCTAGAAATAACTCTCAGGATGTTTGCCTCCAGTACGGCAGGACTCTATCACGTTGCCCACAGGAAAATCTCCTTTTTGTATTACCTGTTTCCAGCATTGGCATTAGATGCCTGTAAATCACAAGAGCCTCATGTTCCCAGAAGCCTTTTGGTACAAGCAGTGAGTATGGAATGGATACAACTAACACCAGCTAGTCAACTATAGGGACCAGGTCACAGAAAATAATAGCTGTCTAGCATCACAGCACCCCTTAGTACCCAGGACTATAATCCTGCAGTCTAAAGCACAAGTGATTGGTGCTCGTATTTCTGCTCTGCAAAAACAGCATGTTTAATCCCAAAGAGGGAGGGAAAGAAGAGGGTCATTCTTAGAAAACAAATTGTTCTTCCTCAGACATTTGATATCATCAAACCCAAGTGGATATATCTTAAATAAGCTTTCCTAGCTAGGGAGCTCAAAGCAGTCATTGTACCTCCTGCCAAATTATGTATGATCTGTGAGAATCACAAATACCACCTTTGGATAAAATAGCAGCTGAAGTTTTGGATATAATCCACCTAATGCAGAAAATTTAAAGGATGGGGTTACTAGCCTATATTAGTCTCTTTTCTTTACCCTGACCTCATCTTTTCATTGTTAATAGCTACAAACATACACATACGCACCTGAAAGAATGACTGATTTATCTTTCAGGGAATATTATCAGGTATCTAAACTGCCTCACATGAAAGATTTCTTTCTGTTACTATCCTTTTACTGGCATTTTCTGCATAGCAGCTGAATAAATTGAATCAGTAGAAGTGCAGCTGGCAGCAACACCTTTGCTTCCTATTCACACAGGAGTTGTTCAGCTCACACCATTTGACAATGTGGGGACAGCCTCGCAGCCAGCTCCGCGACGCCAGAGATGCGGTGGTTGGCATCCCTTCGGTTAGAGCAAGGGCAGGCAGCAGGCTGGCTGTGAGTGATGCCAACGGCTGCATGGCACCACCGGGCACCATCCACCTCGTGCTACAGCTGCTGCTCATAACTGTGCATCCTGTTGCAGCTGTGAGATGCTCATCACAAAATGCTCCACAGCAGAGCAAGCTGGCATAACACTGGACATCCCAGCCTGGTGGGGAGATAGGTGGCAGTGACCTTCTTCCTCCTTCTTTTTATCCTCACTTCTTCCTCATTGCAGCAAATTCCTAGTGCCTACCTACTCGCTCAGCAGTTGAGACTCAAACCAAGCCTCAGAAGCCAATGTGGAGGTGCTGAAATGCAAGAACTGAGTCCAAAAAGAAGCCAAGGGTTGGCTGAGGCTTGCAGCACAGGCTCGGCTCCCAGCGGAAAGCAGGGATGCCAATCGTACGGTCTGTCCTGGCCTCCTCCAGGTTTAATTGAGGTGGAGGTGGGTTTGGTGCTTTTGCCCTTTGTGGGTGGTAATGCACAGAACAGCGGGTTGTGTTCAGTGACTCGTACACATCAGTGAGGTCTGGGGGTTTTGAAGGGGGGGGTGTTACCTTCTGACACAGCAGCTGCTGTAAAGTGTTAAAATGCGTACACCATGGGCTGTACAGTAGGAAACTATGTTACCCTAGAGGAAAAAAGTCCAAGCCTTTATTTAGCTAATTTCCCCCTACAGAAAAGTAAGGCGATTTTAAAAAAAAAAGATATTAATACCATGAAGTGTTTTTTCTCACATGCTTCCAGTCTTTTAGCCATAATGATAAGGAAGTGATTAAAATGGAGAATAAGTAAAGCCTGCATATATAACCCTGTGATTTAAGGACTAATGCTGAGGAAAAATGGAATAATTTTTTTCCATGCTCAAGTGGCCCAATTAACAGATTGACTTCTAAGTAAGGTCACAGTGCCCTCTGCTGAAATATAAAGCCCTACAGGAAAAAATAAGCAAAGTTAAAGAAAAAAATAAACTGGAATAAGAATAGCATAATTCCTATTCAACATATAAACGATAAAAATAGTTTTAGAATGCTATTTGGGACCTTAGGCTTTCCTTTACAGTATTGTAGTTGGGAACCATTTTGATTCCAAGCTTTTTGCTCTGCTATGTAAACTGTGTGGCACGGCTCGCAACAAAAACCTCAGAAAGCGTTGCTGACGTTACTGATGCAGACACAAATGCTGCAGGAAATGTCTTTCCCGTACATAGACAGAGGAAAGAAATGGTAACTGGTGGCAGTCTTTCAAAATAGGCAGTGAAAAGTTGTAAAACTTGATTTTTATCAATGTTCTCTAGATTATGTCTATATTCAGTTAGTGTTTAACCTTGCCCTTGCAAGGGTAAATAGTGTGTCATTTTGCTGACTGCCTTTTTCTTAATGGGTGTGTGAGGCCACGATAACAAAGAGCAGGAGAGAGGAGAACAACTAGTGACTGTTTAAGACTGAATTAATGTTGACGAATAAGCTTTAGGCATTTGACATCTGGAGAAAAATGGATCAGAGAGGAAGAACTCTGGAACAGGCAAGGAAGAAAGGACTCAGACGACAGAAGTGGAAACGGCCCCTTCTGATATGCCACACCAGGAAATGCATGGGGCCTGAGCCCCTGCAAACTATTTAAAGAAGATACGTAGGCACAGGGTTAGGAATAAGCAACTCTGTAGGTTCTGCTATGGCATTCTTGGAGCAGGTTGCTATTGCAATTATCAGCTGGCACCAAATATCCCAAGGCAGTTGCCGTCCTCTGTTTCCATCTGTACTTTTCAGTCTGATACCGAAAGACCAAAGCTATCTTTATTGCCATGCAGATCTGCTTTTTAGAGTCCACAGACTAACAGCCATCACTTTGATGGAAGCATAGCTTTAAAAGAAAAAAATCTAGCTAGCAAAGAAAACCAGACTCCCACCTCCCAGCCAAGTTCAATTTCACCTAGTCTCCAATGCATTGTTGTCTTATTTTATTCAAGAGGCAAGATTTTCTCAGGTTTTGTTGTTGTGTTTTTAATTACAATGTAAAATGGCAAGAGAGCTGTGGCAGAGCTATCTGTGAACATCTTTGCTGGTTGATTAAACCATGATCCTCAGTCATGCTGAGACACAGCCTCTGATTTTACTCAACTGCCTACTCACAGGTTTTTGTTTGAAGGTGGACATCTGTTGGAGATTTTCAGTGGGGAACATCTGGAATTTAATGCTCGAGACGGAGTGGGAGCTAAATGACAAGAAAAATATCTTCTTCAGTAATTTGTGTTGCCTCTTTTAATCCTTTGTTCATTTCCCCAGTGCTCCCACCCAAGATACTCTTTCATCTGTGCTCACAACCCACGCTTTACGTTTCTTAATGCAAAGCTCGGCAGATAGCTCCAACTAAGTTCACCCAGAGGTTATTCTAATTCCCTCCACTGGGATTTCAATTTAGACATTCACATTAACCCATTAATTAAAGTGACCCCTTTTTTATTATAGCAGCTTCAACTTAATCAGTTAATGTGATGGCAAGCCTTTCTTTGTTGCTTTGCCTGGCAGTGAGATCTTGTTAAGAGGATGAATATCTGCTGGACATGTGCCAAGTAGTAAAGCAATATGAGATCCCTACCATTTGGCACTGTCTCTTCTAAGCACGCTGGAGATGCCGACACCCCAGTAAGTGACTGGTCCTCCCAAACCGGCTCCTATCAGCTCACTGTTACAGGCTATAGCTGAGACACACCAAGAACACCTTTGGCAAACAAGTGCAAGCCTCCCAGGGTCTGACATACCCTGTAGTAGTTAACACTCTAAAAGGCTCAAGAAAAGCTGAGCATCAAGAAGCCTTACTCCAGAACGTTTCGCTTCAGAAATATTTGGCTACATACTATCTTTTATTTCTGGGCTGCTCAGCCACATCCTTTCTCTCACTGGCTGCTGGCTCCGGCCAGGCAGGCGTGACACCTCTGCTTCTCTTGTGGAAGCTTGTGTATGTTTCCTCTGAACGCAAGACCACAACATGCACGGGAAGGTTTTTTCTGCATCTGTTGGCAGTGCTTGTAAAATCAGTAGGGCTAAGGTTTGGTTTTACACATCACAGCACTTCTTGCTTCATGAGCATTAGCTAACTGGAGGTACAAAGATGTAACTTCCTTCAGTGGAAGCACTCTTATCGCCTCATGCCAATCTTTTCTTGAACAATTTCCTTCATAAGAGAACTTCCCTCTTTCTGGTAGTATCTCAGAGAAATCTATTTTGATAGCAAATATATTCAGCTGGCTGCAGTTGTTTTTCCATAGCTGGTATCTTTTGAGCTGAGTATGTTAGGATGAGAGCATGCATTACTCTCTGTCTGAATCAGAGGTGACAACTGTGCTGAAAGCTGGAGTAACTGCTTGTCTGCAGCTCTGCAATAAATTACGCTGTGGCATGACAGAGGAAGGAAATCAGTAGCCGCTGTACTTGTTTTGTTTGCTCTGCCACTGCCTTGGCCTAATACACACTGTTCCCTGGCCCCTTTTACGGAAGAGCTGTTTCCTGCACGGGAACCCATTCCTGTTTGTGACATACTTCATCTGAAAAAGAAAAATCATACCAGTATTTACAGACATTTCTTTCCTAAACTCATCCTCTTCCATGATGAATCAGCTCTGTTTCTGGGTACTCTGAGATCTCTCCACGTTTTCTCTGGGACAGTCTCTACACACCCAATTAAAGCAGCTTTCTGGATGAGCTTCGGCTACTTGGCTGGAAATTAAATTATTTATATACATAATTACTGCCTTGGATTTCAAAATCAGTCCTGAAGATTTGGGTACCCCATTCCTAACGCATTATGAATGTACATGTGGATTGCATTTTCTTGGTACCAGTATAATTTGTTCCCCATCTTCCAAAAAAATATGTACAATTGTATCCATGCAACTTACTGGTCTCACATGAAAAATACGCCATATTACTGCAAATGCATCACTGCCAGGGAAGATGCAGACAAATCTGCAAAAGAGTCCATGAACACACACAAAACTCACACTCCGCCCTACCCACTGCTACATTGTGAAAGAGGTTTGTTGGGGTTTTTTGTCTCAAAAATCTCACTGGTGGCTCTTTTGCATGTAGCTGGGTTCATTAATTGTATAAGAAGGAGATTTACAGATCCAATATAAGAACTTTGTTTGCAAGAAGCAGAAGTTAAAACAAATATTAACAGACTACAAAAAGAAAAGCAGAATTAAACACTCTCTTTAGTATAAATTGCCAAATTACTTCTGCAACAATTCTCATGAACAAAAAACCACACTTGCATTCAAATACTGGTTCCTATGACCATAAGCTCACATAGCTGATTATTCACAAGTTAAGCATTTATTGGATGACAAGTTTAAAAAATTACAAAGATGTCAAGGGTAATGACTGTCTTTAGAGATCAAGGTGTTGCCTGCAACTATATTGTTATGCCTCTGCCTAATGAGAAATGTCATCTCACTTTGTACTTGCACATTGCAGGTATATTCTAGCAAATAGCATGTTTCTGTTCAACTTCATTACTTTTGCATAACATTTCTGAGAATTCTTAATGTTTACAATCAAGACACAGTGTTCTGAATCTTTTAAGTGCTTAATCAGAATTTGGCTAACTAGAGATGTGGATTTACATATTGGTTTTAGTGTATGTATATCCACCTGTGAGAGGGAAAACATGATTTTGACTCAAACTTACAACACACTGTGCTCCTAACAGAGTATTTGCTTCCCTGATAAGCTCTGGTTCAAGACTTCATGTCCTGGGGCCTTCCAGCAACAACCTTCCTCAGCAACTTCAGTATAGATTCCTGGCAATCTGCAATGTCATTTACCCTTTCATAGATCCTGAACACCAGGCTTTCACAGGCACAGAGGGGAACTGTTTGCACACAAAAATATTTTTGTAATTTTAGGATCTACTTTGGGAAATACATTAATACAGTTATTTACACCACGTATTAAGCACATATAAATCTAGAAACTGCAGTTCACTTAAGACCCTGGTTTACTACTTGTATAATCTGTAACAGTGATAGGCATATGCTTATTAGTGTCAACTTAGTTTATTAGCTCCATTTTAGAAACTGGTGTGTATGTCACCATTAACAATGATGTCATGAAGTTTGTGCAGGACTGCCCAGGGACGAGGTGGGAGGGGGGACCAGGGGGAGGGAAGAGTGCACAATGACTTCAGTGTGAAAGTAATGAAACTGAAGTATCGTAAGAAAAAAACTAACCAATTATTCCTATAAAGAGTGAATATGAGTATTTCTAAGCTTCATATTGGAGGTTACTCTAATTTTATACTCTGGAGAGTAAAGTGTTTAATCTGGTTCATTCAAGATGACAGCTACGGAAGAATTCAAACCCACCCTGACTCCCAGATTACAAAGGGCCTGCTTAATGCTCACAAAAATAGGCAGCGGAGATGAACATTTTTGCACAAGTTCTGTGCTGTTAGTTCCTTCAGTTTGACATGGGCAGTGTCCCCACACCTGATGCTTATTTGTAAAAGATATTTCCATACACCTATCTGATCTTGAACATGTTGCTACAATGTGAGTCACAGGGACAAGAGGATTTAACAGAAGTGTACTTTGGGTAATGGCTCTGTTAAAAGGGATAGACTACATTTTGAAACTCAAGTCAGGCTACGTGGACAAAAAGGGTGGGAAAACAGGAGTGAGTGGTCCCAAACCACTCCCCAAGACGCTTCACAAACAGAGTTAATGGAGAAAGATGGACAGTTACTCAGAAAAATCCCCACGCAGGAAAACATTGGGAATATCAGAAGTGGCAAATTCTATGGCAACAAGATACTTAACCAGAGCAGCATCTTAGCCCTTACGGATGAGAGGGAAGTGGTGAGGATAATCCTGTCCCGAGAAAGCAAAAGGAGAAAGGTGTGTGTGGCTTACAGGGAAAAGAGGCTGCAAACAATCTTTTCTTGAACCTTCATCTGTTTTCTTCCATGTTCAACTATTAAAGCCTGACATGAGCTCTTATTTTACATTTGTCTGCTAGCTAGCAGAAGGAATCCAAGGGCAATTGTGCATGCTGGTATCATTCCTGTGAGTATAAATACTTGTATCTGCTAATACTTTGCATTTCACTATCGTGAAGGACACAAAAATCTGATATCAATATAGGAATATTAAAAAGAAAAAATTAACCCAGAACATGCTGCCATACGGAAATTTACATTACATTAGTAAAAAAACTATTAAAAAGCAGAAATGTGCAGTATATACTACTGAGTGATGCTCATCATAGAATCATTTCTCAGAAATAGAAATGAGACCACAGATAACTGTGGTGTTGTCTGCCATTACTGAGAATATGCACCAGTCATTTGCACCAGAAATGGAAGAAAACTCTTAGATCATAGTTCACACCCTGCAGAGTAAACCATCTTCTGCTCAAGAACCTCATAGACATTAAAAAGATGATATGTCATCAACCATAAAAGCTACCAATTATACAAAACACACCCTGAACTGATCCTAGTGTATCTGTTGAAAACATCACTAAAAATGCTGCACAGGAAAGAGAATGTATTTCTGACTGTTTATAGCAGTTCTAGTACAACATCATTACTTATAAACTTGCACACACACAAAAATAATCCTGAACTATCAGTTTGGTTTTATGTTCTGTTACAATAATTATACACAAAGACAGGCCATTGCATGTTCTAAGAACATTTCCTCAGAAAAAAATTATAAATCAGGATATTCAGCTGTCACCCCATTCAACTTGGACAAAGATGAAAGAAAGAATTTGCCTCCCAGGCACGCCAATTAAGTCTGCTTTGTACTTTTAAAAACAATAGAAATCAGAAAAGAGAAAAAGTTGCTCTTTAAGGACAAAGTTTATACAGACTGATTACTTTGAAACTTCTCTGTGATCTGACCCAGCCAATTTCTCACTAGTACACCAAATGTGACAACCACAAACCTTTCAAGAAAAGCACAAGTATCTCTGAATTTTTTCAGTATGGATTAAGGGAAGGACACAAGAGCCGGCACAAGACCACGCATCAGAAAAGTCTAGGCTGATCTCAGATCCTCAGACTGCTCTCTCCCCACAGCATTCCTATTGTACCCCAAAACTATTCATTTTTCAGCTTTTCATCCCATAAAAAAGGAGAGGTGGACTTCTATGACTGGCCAGTCCCATCATTCTGAGTCATGCAAGTTAACGGCCAGACTAGTCTTTTTTGGTTTTTTTTTTTTAGCAAGTTACAATTGTTAATACAATTTAATAAGCAAAACTGCAGTACTCCCAGGCCATAGCATTAAAAAGCTCATACATTCTCTCAGGCCAAAGATGGACTTATATACTTCAATACTGAGTGTTATTTTAGAATTTTAATTAGCACAAGACACAGGAAAAAAGAAGGTATTAGAAAAGAAAAATATGCTCGTGAACTCTAGGAAAGTACAATACTTGCTACAACAAGTATGACCACAAGACCAGAAAAGTAATTACTGGTAAAATCTCACATAAATGCAATTTTGAAGTTCAGAAGTTACTGCTTTTGTTCGCACTTCATAGATGCTTGGACACTAGGATGACACCAGGATCACCTTAAACAATTACAGCCATGAACTGCCCTTGTGAGCTTCATTGATCACTGCACCGTATCATACAGCTATCATCAAACCCAGTGGACTGGGCTTTTCAGTCAAAGTTGGGTGACTGTTCTCAGATGTACATCCTTCCTACATAATGTGAAAAGGAGTTGAGGAGAAGCAGAGGAAATCACAGGACTTGCCTCGAACGGGAAAACCTATTGTCATGTCCTGGGTCAGAAGTTATCTGGGACTCAGCTGTCACTGCACTCCCACAATATGAAGAATTAAGTTTATCTTTTCCTAAAGCATGACCTTGCCATCATTTCAGCTCTACAGGGATTGGTCTCCAGCCCCTCATACAGTGGATTTTTGGTAGCGCCTCTGGCCAGAGACAGTGCCTTATTCTGCTCCCTGCTCCAAGTAGTTTGTTTATTCTTTTGCTGTTTCCTACTTGTTGCTTTTTAGTTTCTTTATTGCAGAATGACACCATTTGAGCAAGGAATGAAAATCAATCTATTTGTACACAAAGCCTGACCATGCCTTTTGGACTGGGTTTGGGGCAGAGATGCCTCATTTTTAAGATCTCAGCGAGTTCCAGGCATGAGATGAAAGGTGTGTGGCTCAGCTCATGAGAGCTGCAGCAGCTGGTGTGCTTGGAAAAGAGAGGCTAAGTACATTGGTAATTTTGGTAATTGTAACTGCGCACAACCACAGTGGCACCCAGGTTGGCAGCCATCTCTGGAGATGGCCCAGGACACTCGGTGTCTCAAAGCAGGGTCTGTTACAGCTGCTCCTCTACAGACCAAGACTCCATAGCCTCTGTGGCAATCTGTTCCTGTGCCTGACCACCTGCTCAGTAAAAGTTTTTCTTCTGCTTATGTGGAATCGCCTGCATTTCAATGTATGCCCACAGTCTCTTGTCCTGTGCTGCTGAGCACCATTGAGAACAGCCTTGCTCCATCTTCTTTACTCCCGCAGTAGGTAGTTATAGACATGGATAAGATGTCTCCGAGGAGGTAACAATCCTGCACTGGCCCCCACCAAGCTGAAATGACTCTATGCTCAGCAGCTCAGACAGACTCTAAGACGACAGACTTTGGAGACAGGTCCCTAACTTCAGCCACCATTAGTGTCTCCTTTCCCAGTACTCCCAACTTGTCCCTGAATAGAGAGTAGGATACACTTCAAAAACTTCACAGGTCTATTGGTGTTTGAAATAAAATATTTATAGTATTCACACAACACATTACAAAATTACCTGACACAAGAACGGAAGAGACCCAAGATTTTATTGCCTTGTCAGATGTAAAAATTTATTTATGCTACTTAACAAGTGTTTAAATTTACACAAAAATAACACTTCAACTTCAGGTCCAATTGTCCATCAGTAAGCCCTATATCAGAACACCCTTGACGTTTCCAAGTACAAGTTTTACAAGATGGCTTAGAACAGCAGAATCTCACAAATAATGGCCAGCTTCACAAGCCTGAAGGTCACTAACCTCATCAGTATTTCTCTGCTGAGCGTGACCCACAGAACAGAGGAAGTCTTAAAACCATTTTAATCCCCAAACACTATCACTACTGCACTCAGAGCATTTAAATCACATGGCCCTGCATTAGTAATACCAAACATTACAGCTAGTCTTAAAGATTTACCACATCTCTCCCTAACAAAATGCCTTTTTTTTTAAAAAAAAAACATTATAAGAGAACTGTGCATCAAAACAACTGCAAAATACACAATCACTCATTTGGCTTGGTTTTACAACAAAAATAACATCAGTCATCTATTCATTAACTTCACCTCTTGTGTTGTGCTCCTTTCCCCTCCCCTCTCTCTTAGGAAACTACACTAGACCAAGCAGTTTAATTGTAACACTGAGGTAGCATATTTCAATTGAACAGAATAATAGGTCTGCTACTGTGCCTCCTCTCCTTTAAAGCACAAAAGAAATCCCCACAGTTTTTCAACTTCTTTGGAGAAGACAGGCATATATAGTTCATTTCCAACAGCCACTCCATTTTGAATTCAAAGCACAAAACATCTCTGAATGGTGGATGTATTATACCAGCTAGAATGAATGAGAACATATACAAGAAGAAGGAACTATGCCAGTTTTATTAGAACTATGGTTACATTTTAGTTCTATGGCACCTATTGTTCCCTATTATGAAATCCATCTCTACAGTCTCTGAAATTTAATTTCAAAGACTAGGATCCTGAAAAAGGGCAGCTGTGCCTCAGTTCTTCTAAGTGATTTTCACACCATCTGCAGAAAGGGTCAAATAATTCCAACAAAACCAAAAGAAATCAAACGGACCTAATATAAAATCAATAGGAATTAGCAACACGAGTACACTAAAAGAATCAAAGTTAAGGTGGAAGATATAACATGCCTGAATGAACTGAGAGCACTTTCCATTCACTTAATAGTTAAAGCTGGGATAGCTTTAAAAAAAAAAAAATCACTGCAAAAGTAGAAGCTTAGCTTCATAACAAATCAATAACAATGATATCTCAGCTTTGCCCTTCTGGCTAAAAGCTGTAAAAGAAAAGGCTGAAGTCAAGCTGTACACAAGACTGCAGCTTTAACATCCAGACTGTTTACTGACATAACTCTTACAGACACCTGTATATTTAGCGGTGAAGAGTAAACAGTGACCCCAAAGAATGGTAGTCATTTTCTGCTCTGTATGCCATGCTGGTACACATAGCCTTGTTAAACTCTGTAGCACAGTATACAATCCTCACCCAGCCTCACGCTGTATCTTTAAATCCCCGCTCTCCATCTTTCATACAGCAAAGCAAAAATTTTACTGCTGTTAAAAACCCTTGAGCCAGCTGCATGCATAGGGGATACTGGTTTTAACAACTTGGAAAACAGACTGAGAATGTAACTGAGCTGACTGCTAAATAAACCCTCAGAAAAACACCTAAACAGCTGAGGAAAAATGCATAAGTTATAATGACGAATGCAAGCTGTTTATAGAGACTTTAATGTTGATCGTTCAAGTAATCCAAGATGCACTCCAATACCTGTTATCAAAAATTTAAGGCTTTTATGAACACCCTCTCACATACAAAAGGAGTATTAAAGAGAAGGAACTTGTTTACAGTAAATACAAACATCTGAAAAATCTCTGAAACCTGTTTATACAAATACTAATAAAATCTTCAATATTTTGTACAACTAGAAGGTGCACAGATTGGCATTCAAGCAGTCAATGCTGGCAAACATCTGTCAGACAATAACATGATTTACTTGGATAACAATATAGTTTAAAATGCCATAAATTAAAAAATAAGTTAGTTCACATTTTTCTTCCCCAGTTTTTATGTACATCTTAGTCCTTAATGAGATCGTGTAGCCTGCTTCAGAAGCTCAAGGTCTTTCCGTCGGCTTTTGATTGCTCTGGCACAGCCATACTCTTCCAGTTGTAAAGGGATATACTTTTCTATCTGAACGAGCCCATGCCCAGCAGGACTGGTAAACAGCTTAATCCAGGATGGCTTAAAGTTTCCTCTAAAGCCCACAAAGGCCAAGCTTCCTGTGACAAAAACAGCTCAGTGTTACCGAACCAGCCAAGCCCATCCAAGCACAACACAAGACCGGTCAGGAAGGGAATGGTATGCTCCTCTGAAATTCTTCCCCCCAGATTATTTAGGACATTAATCCACTCTCAGCTTCATGTGCACCTCACAAGGAAATACTGATTTGCAAACTCCTTTTTCAATATTCAGTATTAAAGTCTGAAATCTTAATTTGAAAACACAGCTATTGGGACAGTTATAAAACCTGCTTTCTCAGACAGAACTTGTGCCAGGGCCCTGAACGGATGAGAGCTACCCCATGTGGCCTATAAGGTGACCATCCCTCTAAATACCAACAGCTTCTCATCCTTACCTTCAAATTTTGTTAAAACAGGAAATGCTAGCCTGGCACAGGAGATGGTTTAAAAATAGATTTGCTGGGTAAGGCACAAAATACAGGCTTTTGGAAAAAAGCCTGGGGTTCTTTTCCTGTAATCCACAGGCACAAAGAAGTGCCAGTCACTTCTCTGCTTGCATCAGGCTTCACACACCACCCTTCAGGGCAACGGGAAGGGTCTTCTGCCCCATCTGCTGCAGGGCTCTGCAGCACCCCAGCTCTCAACAAGGGCTGAAACGCAGCAGCCCACAGCAGTGCAAATTGGCAACCACTCTCCGCCAGCTGCATCCTTTTCACACACCCCATGAGAAACCCACCACGCCAACATAAACACACAGACCAAGGCGGTGTCAAAGAAACGTGCAAAATTTCCACCAACCGCTGCTCTGAAGATAAGGCGGTTTGGCTGTCCCCAGGGACATGAAGGCTTCTGACAAATTATTAGGAATTGCTACATCACCTCTTGTGCCCAGTAGAACAACAGACCTGCAGCAGAAAAGGTGAAGAGATAGCAGCTGTTACAAAGTTTTCTTAATATTCTGCTACATGCTTTTACAGCTCATAGTCCACTTGCTTAAGAGTACTCATGCCAGGTCATGAAATGACATGGAAATAGTCAACCCTCTCAGAAAGTACCCTAGAAAGAAAGCAGCCACCTAGAATTTTTTCTTTTAAACTTACTTTTAAGTTCAAAATTACTGGAAAGCGTTATTTAAATATAGTTTAATATTTGCATCAAAAAATCAACTTTAGATATGGATCCAAGATTAGACTGTTAGAATGCTGATTCTAACTTTTTATCTTTCTTTAATGATAAGCAATTTTCTCCCTGGATTTTTTTTTTGAAGAGGATGATATCTTGTGACATAGTCCTTGTCAGTGTCCTTAAGTGACCTTATTCAACAAAAAGTTATTCTTGTTTTAAGCAAAGAAGTGTTATTACATGATGTTTAGTTAAAAAAAAAAGTTCTTTTTGAAGTGAAAGACAAGCAACACTGCAAAATTTTAAGTATTCAAAATTTGAATTGCTTTGTTTTCTCAAATAAAGTATTTTAACAGGCAAGTTAACCTTAAGTTCCTCCTTTCCCCTCAACTTATGTATATAAACATGTCTTGCTCACTTTCACTGCTCCTGTACAGACATCATTACTTAAATACCTGCTAGAGAGCAGAGCTGCAGCTTACAGGACATCCTGGAAACAAATGGTCACTACACATACCTTTGTGGAATTCCAGATTTTAAATATCCATCTACACGCTTAATGTCTACTCCGGAAAATAATTTGTTTCCTGACACTGTGCCAATGCAGGCATCAACTGCAACGATAAGTATACCATTATCCTTGAAGGAAAACATAGTGTCATTGACCTGAATGGGAGCAGAAAAAGAGAAAAGAACTTTTTCTTCCTTTCTTAAAGTTAATATGAATCCAACAGTGATTCTACTGTACTCAGCATTAATCTTCATCTAGTTCAGTGGTGTAATTTCCTTACAAATACTTGCTTCTCCCTAGCATCTCTTCATTTTCCCCCTTCAGGGAAGGATTTCAGTAGGACTTCCGAAATTGCCTCGGACCCTTCATTTCCTGGCTTCTACATGGAGACTATACATTTCAGGTGACTTACCACATGCCTCAGTCACTGCTCCTGCTTCGGGAAGCTAAAATTCAGATACCAAATCACCTGCACTTCTTGGCAATAGTACAGTTAATCTGTCTCTGCAGCAGCCCAGTTGCAGCCCAGTTTCTTCCTACAGAGCACTCTTACTGATTTGGATACAGCACACATTCCTGTGCAACTTTACAGCTGCTAAGGTTATGCTGCTCACATGTCATTTGTTTATTTAAAGAGCTCAAGAGTTTTACTATTTCAACTAAGCTAATGCACTGACATTGCAGAATTTAAGCCACATACAGACTTTAAGCTTTGTGGTATGAAGATGTCTGCAAACGCTATTTCAGCATCATGTGCAAGTCTCCTTCAGCATCCAAAGAGAAAAATCAATGCAAACTACTGTTTATACCGTATCACATTACTACACTTAATCAGGACTGCATCAGAACAAATACAGAAAACTCTACGGATTCTTTAATAACTGCCATTTTGAAGGAGTTTAGCAAAGCTTAATGGCTTGGATGACTCATCCCATTAATTTACCAATCTGTTAGCACAAAACCAATTTCAACAACATGGATTTAACTAACAGGCTGTTTGGTTTTGTTTGGTTGGGGTTAGTTTGTTTTTTGTTTTGTTTTTTTTCTTTTTTTTCTTTTCAAAAGCAGACATCAAGAAACATATATCCATCCAGATTTCAACACGAACCTAAAGATTTAAAATTCTCCCTTACTGGTACAATTTTCTCTCCAGCAGGAAAGGATTCGAATACAAAAATGGAGCTTGGAGCCTCATTTTCTGAAGGTTAAAACATCAGCTTTTTGACTGTTTGGTTTTTAAACTATGAACCAACACTTTCATTCAAGTGAAGAAAAGTGAGGTCAGCATTAAGCAGAGCTGTACAACTGTTGTAATACAAACTGCTAGAAAGACAGTTAGAAGAAAACCATACTTACAGAAATAAATGCTTGCTGACCTCTGCTTAACTCTTTTTTACCAGATGAATTAATCTGCACAAGGAGGTAGTTTTTGTGAGGATCACTGGTGAATACCATCTAGATATCAAATGAAAGAAGTTAAGTACACATATCCATGTATCTTCAATACCTTACCATGACAGACAATTTACCACAGACCACCCATGCTCCAAAGCAAATGCATCCATTTGTCAGTGGCATTATTTATGGTACTAGCAATGCTAATAAATATCATGATGTATACTGTAACCTATTTTATTCCTTTCTTTCAGTATTTTTCTCAGCTTGTATCGCTAAAATGGATAATGCAATTTCAAGTTCATGCTAATAAGCAAAGATCCAAAAAAGAAGAGAGAAGGTTGGCCAACAGCATATAGACCTCTGCAGCAAAGCTACCCTACATGGACTACATGATATCAGATCTACCTATGTCCTTTCTCTGTGGCACTCAGAGCAGGAGGTGAAGCAGTATTTTTCAAAGAACAAAACCTGAAACCTTTGCCCTACAAGGTCCTTCTAGTGTACAGGAGATTAACAATGTGACCATCACAAACTGGTAGGTGCAGTATTCTATGCTGAAAGACTGAAGTTTTGCCTTAAAGCGAATAGACAGCAACACCAACTATATAGTTCATGAAAGTTTTTGCTTATTTGATTTTACCTGAGTTGTGCCGCATTTTGTACATGGTACAGTAGTTTTTACTGGCATCTGCTTTATGACAGTTGGTCCTTGGTAGTACTTTGGGTAAGCTTTTGCCATGCAGTTACTGATCCCTTTTGCTGAATCTTTGGTCACAATCTTGATCCTTTCACATCCCTGAGATGAGCAATAACTGTGACCATCCCTATTATATTTGGCTTGAAGAAATAAAAACAGTAATCTACACAAAAAGGGGGAAAAAAAAAATCCAGATCAATTGCTGCAAAGATAGATATTTATGTTAAACCTTAACAGCTACTTTTCATGATTTTCAGAAGCAGAGAAACTACAGTACTCACTTCTGCACCATTGTTCAAACTTTTTCAAAATATTTACAGTTTAATAGAGTTAGGAAGTCTCTACTGACATATCTGAAATTCCCAACAATTAAAGGAGACATGATTATAAATGCATATGCTTTGAAAAGAACAGCCACTCCTCAAATCAGTGGCTTGCAGGAAACAAAAACCAAACTGCAGAGCACAAATGTTTTCTTTCATCATAGATCTTTGCATATACCCAGCCGTAACTGTTTGAATATTCAGTTTCACCCACCAGCACTGGACAATGGAATTGTACTGTTGCAAATGCCTGGAAATGCAATTTAGGAGGTAGTGGTCATTAATGTTCACAGTACACAGAGAATGGTAATTCTTCTATTATATATCTGACTTATCATTGTTGCTCTTAGACAAAAGAAATGTAAACGTCTTTTCAAAAGCTACATTCATCTGCATATTTACTACAGACAGATAAAGTAGCAGACAAGGAAACAAAATATCTAAGATAACAAATCATAAATTAAAGGTCAACATTTGCAAAACACACAAGTGACGTATGTAGGATTTATTTTACTCAAAGTTGAACATATCTTAAAACCTCTCAGAAAGACCTCAGCGGTCTCTGTCAGAAGTACTTTCGAAAGAGACACTAGGACTTTCGAGTACTTTCAAGAAGCCTGAAAACAAATTGGGATTTTCAGAAATACATTCTTAAAATGTTCTTGGAAGAGAAAACTTCTTAGAAATTTCTAGAATTTTCAGTTTAACAAGGCGGCACAGTTTTCTTAAAGACTTTGAAGTTACTTCCTGAAAGACACTGCTCTGCAGCATGCCAGCTACCACATTTTCCCCAGGCATAGGGTAGGAAATATCTGTGGCAATTGTGGTGCTTTCGGAAAATGACATTTCAATGACAACCACTGCATTTTGGAGATTCAGTCATATAAAGTATTCTTTCAAACAGTCTTTGGACTCCTTTGCAACAGCTTTCCTCTTATGCAGGTGTCTGAATCAGTTGCTTTTAACACTATCAAACTGGATATTTTAACGTTAAAAATCATCTTCCAACAGGGTCAAGTTACAAGGAGTTACCCAGTACTGTTGTCAAAGTAAAACTTCTTGTCCGATCGATTCTTTTCAAGCTCCATCATTGAAGACACAGGCACGTAGCGCTCTACCTTGCTTGTCAGAGCAGATGACCGCCTTTGAAAGGTTTCCAATACTATAACAAAATCTGTATTCAGTTGATAACAAAGACCAACACGAACCCAGTCGTTCCTGAAAACAAAATAAAATGTATGATTCACCATAGGAACAGTTTAAATGATGTTATGCAGCAAACAGATCACTGAAAAGACAAGTAAAAGGAACATAAAAAGCTCCCAAACCCTCAACTGGAAGATCTTTCTTCTCCTCTCTACACAAAGTGTTTCATTAAATGTTATAGTAACTTTGATACTCTCAGGATATATTTGATTTTATACTTTAGACATTTCATAAATTTATCTGACAACAAAATCAAGTATGCTGAACTATTCAACTCCAATTCTGCTCAACTTCACTATTTGCACATTCTCTTCTCCAAAGGATTTTCTTTAAAGACACTGTACTGGACAAAAGTTTAAGCAATAGACCTGCACCTAAAGTTAATCTCTTGCTTTTCATACTTTGGTATTTGTAATTAAAAAAAAAAAAAAAACAACTCAAGATGCAGTTTTACTGACAGTTGCAAACTCTCACGCATGCTAATTCTGCAGGACATTACTTCATTATTGTCTTATGGATCAATGACATGAAAAGAAGTAAACATACTTGTTGAAGTTAATGAGATAAAGATAGGTGACATTTGGAGCTTTTCCATTCCAATGTATTGTGTAGCCCTTTTGCAGCATTACTACTGGCTGGTACTGTTGAAAGACAGCTCTCTGATTAATACCTCGAAGAACCATGGGATTGGCTGGGTACTCATCTCGTACGATAGTCATGGAAAGATTCTGCCCATTCCAGGTTTGGACATAAACCTACATGATATTAAGAAGCATGAAAAGAAAGAGGAAAGATTTGGACATTGAGTAAAAGGAAATGAAATAGTGAAGAATAATCACTACATTATTAGCCAAAACACTGCAATTTGATGTTCTGAGTTACGCAATACACAAACATCTCCTGAAGAACTGCCCTATTTGAAAAACTATTGTATATTTTGTCCTTCCCCATAAAAAAGGGGAAGGAGGGGAAAAAAATATACAGAATCAGCTACGGTACTTGGCCAAACTCATATAAGAGCAGGAACCAGAATGGGAATCAAACCTATGCGAGATTTGTATTCAGAAGGTGGTATTTAACATCTCCATTAAACAATAACAACAACAAAAAGTGTGCCTAAAACCCACTCTGTGAAAAAGAGACAGAACTCCACTGGAAGAAAACACCTCCAATACAAAAATGTTTAGCAGACAGGGTTGCAATATAGGAATTCTGCCATGCATACACATTTAGTTTTACCTTGCAGCATCTAATACTGTACTCCCAGTTTGCGTGCCAAAGGGAACATCATACACACAATTGGCTGAAATGTGTAATATGCATCAAAGTATTTTTAAGATGTCAAAATGTCAAAGAATTTTTAAATGAAAAGATAGGTAATTTTGCAGTTCTTACACTCCTCCTGCTCCCACAAACTGTTCATATTGTAGACTCGCCCTAAATAGAAAGCTACAGGAGTACTAGCCTGTGCATAGGTCCCACTGCAAACCACTCCACTCCATTCTGTAATATTAACGCATTTAGGGTGTTGAATCAAGTAGTTATCCATTCTGCCCACATAGGTATCCTTGTAGTCAGTCACTGAACCATCTAGATCATGGAATATTGAGTTCTTGTCACCATCGAGATCTCCTTCTTCAAACCAGGGACCAGGTTTTCCAAAGAAGGCTTTCAAAGAAACCTGGCAACGACAATTACATTTACTTTGCCCCT